>NC_088869.1:2089032-2389032 GCF_032884065.1 Artemia franciscana | reverse complement strand
GTATCCTTGGACCAATAGATATACCATCCAAGGAATTCAATTCTAAGAGCCTAGAACTTTCATGTGTTCACTTCTTGCTTTATTCAGTCAAACAGAACATTCTAGTGTTCCAATCTAAAGAGTGCTGGACTAAGATGTTTGAAGGAATGAAATACTAATATGAGAAGGGTTCAATTCAAACTGAAAAGCCAGGATATTTGATTGCCATAAGCAGTTACTCTCTCAGTTTTCATGTTGTAACAACTGTCAAATGGATGGGCATTGTAAGGTGTTTCAAACTGATTGCTCAAACATTCTGTATATTTCATAGTTGACCAATTAACTTCAGAGCTGAAACAACGGTTTGTAGATAGCTTCACATCAATTCAAGGCTTAGAAGCCTTTGACTAAAGCTCACTGAAGTTTTTGGATCGTTGCCTAGTACAAACTTTGTACATGACTTTTCTGTATTATCAGTCAACAGGTTGACCTTTGAGCTTTCCTCCTTCGCAAGAAGGATACAAAGAAAAGATTTTTCTTTAGTAAGATTTTTCTTTAATTTTGAAATCAAAGAGTGAACAGGACTTGGCAGCACAAACAGGCAAAATCTTGTCTTATTTGAAAGAACAAGGTCAAACTGTTACTCTGTGCTTTTTTGGGTGCACTGAACTTCCTCGCGAAATATTAAATCCAATTTTTTTTTCAGGCACTATGGTATTTATTTTATTTTTTATTTTTTTTTTGTTTTTCTTGGTTTTTACTCTGTCTTTTTCTGGTCTCTGTCCAGTTTCTTTGTGGCAATTTATAAATAAAGTGATGATGAGATGGTGAAATGACTTCCCTCAAATATTCAAAATTCAACTGTAAAGATATTTGCAGATGATGTAATGCTGACTTTCCATTTCAGTAGGTGGATCTGTGCTTGATGACAATTTAAACTAATTGTAATCTTGACTCCAAAAGTAAATAAATGCATGAGTAACTAAAATAACTTGTATATCAATAAGGATAGATCTTTAATGGCTAATTATCTATAGCCATCAATGTTTAATAGCCACTCCAACTACTAGTTATATTCGAGGGAATAGGGCCTGATAAGCTGAAGTGCTCCAAGCTAAGGTTGGGACCTCGTAGTTATGATTTACGATCCCGTCCGTAGTGAGACTAAAGGAGAGCCTTAAGTTACACCTCATCGTGGCAGAGTAGTGAAACGTTCTGCTGGTTGCCTAACCCGACCGGCAGAACGTCTATTGCAACGGGGTGCCAGAAGTTTGAGGAGCTGCTGGTAAAGGAAAATCCCATGAAACACCAATGGATGCAGAAGATTCAGATATATCAATCAGTACTACGGCGTCCGCGATAGCCGACGCGGTCAGGTTTGGATAATTTCTGATTTGAGAAGTGGGCTAATCATCCCCACCAAGAAACTTAAAGTTGTGTCTTGGAATGTAAGAAGTCGCAAGACCAACTCAACTCAGATGCTCCTTGCTAATGAAATGAAAAAGTGTGGTCTCAATATATGTTGCCTTTCTGAGACTAGATGATGCAATCAATTGACCTCAAGGATTCAGAAACATTTAATTTTTATGACTCTGGAATGACTGATGGGAGCAGACCCCACAGAGTCGGATTACTCTTGGACCCAATTGCTGCATCATCTCCCATATCTGGGCAACCAGTGTCAGCAAGAATCTCTGACCTGGGACTGGAAGGCCAGATTAGTAACGTGACTTTATTGTCCGCTTATGCGCCTATCAGAGATAGCCCTGATGACTCCAAAGATGCGTTCTACTTTGAGCTGCAGAGAATACTGGACTTTGTCCCAGGACACAACATATTATTTGTTGCTGGTGGCTTTAAGTCAAGGGTCTGTAAATCAGATACAAACACCAAAGGAGTGATCAGCCGCCATACTATCAGACATAGATGCCTGAACGGCGAGAGCTTGCTACAGCTTGCCAAATATAATAAGCGATGTCTGGTCAACATTCAGTTCGAGCACAGGAAGCTCCATCTTGTAACCTGGAGATCTAACGACGGGGACACCAAAGCGTAGATCGACCACTTCCTCGTCAGAAGACGTTGGAGGAGCCCATGGATGCAAGAGTTTACAGAGGCGCAGATACAGGCTCAACAAATGGCTTTGGTCACTTCCTTCTCATCTGTAAAGTCAGTCGAAGACGAAGCACCTACACAAAAAGATAAAAACCAATTTGTTTTATATATGAAAACTACAGAGTCCTCAAATCAAGGCTGGTTTCGAGCTACAGCTTAACAATGGATTTGAGGCCCTTACTGACTACACTGACATTGAAGACTGACGGTCCAAGCTGAAAGTTCTGAAACAAGAAGTTGCTGAACAGGTTCTTGGTCACACAAAGAGGAAACAAAGGCTCTAGATCTCATACAAAACAATTGAGCTAGGGGAAAACAAATAACCCCTTTTTAGTGGCCCTAAAGAACCCCAATAATGCTCATAAGATGGTAAAGCAGTCTGCTCGTAGCGACAGGAAGAAATATTGGTCACAAGTGGCTTCTGATATGCTACAAGCAGCAAAATTGGATAGCCTAAGGAAAACATTAAAACAGCTGAGGGAAGCGACAGGCAAGTCGCCCATCTCCACAGACTCTCTGAAAGACATAATGGACAAATTTATTCAGACGGAAAAAGACCGCCTTTAGAGATGAGAAGAACACTATTTTGAGCTCCTTAATCCCACAAAAGCTCTGTTTGATCTACCCGATTTCCAGAATGTACCGAAGGAGCCCTGCCAGATAGATCTATAGCCACCATCATTTGCTGATGTTCAGCGGGCCTAAAAACATAAAAATAGCCAAATCCCTGGAGAAAATCGAATCTCAGCAGAGATGTACACGTCATCCTTTACACTATTGTGTCTGCTAAAAGACTTGCTAGTTAAGGTATGGACAAAAAGAAATTCCCAAAAGCTTGGAAACTCTCAGTACTTACATTGGTATATAAATATGGAGACAAGTTAGTCTGCTTGAACTACAGAGGTATATCACTAATAGACTACGATATGAAGGTCTTTTGCATAATTGTCCTCAACCGTTTCAAGGACGCCTAAGAGAAGTTGACAAGACCAGGACAAGCAGGTTTCAAACCTGGCAGGGGCTGTCAAGAACATATTCTTACCCTCTGCCTTACCCTACAGCATAGCGGGAGATTTGAACTGTTTGCTCTCGTCACCTTCATCGATTTTGTTGCTGCTTTTGACTCACTTATCAGGACCGTTATTTTGAAGAGCATGGTGAAAAATGGTGTCCCAGCAGAACTGATCGAGATACTCAAGGGAGCCTATGAGTCTACAGTTACAAGAGTCTGAACTGCCGATGGTGAAACAACGGAATTTTACGTTGAGTCAGGGGCCAAACAGGGATGTCCCCTTTTGCCAACTCTGTTCAATTACATAATAGACTGGATAATGGCAAATTCGCTTTGGACCCACAAAGGGTTTGTCGTCGGTCAGATAGAAGACAACTTGATCGCCCTGACAGACCTTGACTTCACAGACAATGTGGGTTTCATGAGTAGCTTTTCGGCTGAGCTCTAAAAGATGATCAACAATGTCTTCTGTACATCAAAGAAAGCTGGCTTCATGATCAGGAAGTCCAAAACAAAAGTCATGAAAGCAAACGCCCCAGGCCACCAGATATCCAACTAGAGGGCAAAACCATTGAGAATGTTGAAGAGTTCTGCTACTTTGGTTCTGTCCACCTTGGTTCTGTCCTAACTCTGAACGGATGTGCAGAATCTGACGTTAGAGCTCGAATAGGAAAGGCATGGGGTGTCTTTACAAGCATGAAGAAGTCGGTTTGGAATAGACATGAATTTAGCATCTAAACAAAGATGGACGTGTTCAAGGTAAATGTTCGATCGATCCTACTGTACGCCTGTGAAACTTGGCCTTTAAAGGCCGGAGAAACGTTCACTAGAAGTATTCGACTGTCACTACATGAGACATACTACGAGTCAGTCGATGGTCACATATCTCAAACGCTGAGGTTTGAAGGCGTTGGTTCTAGAAGGCTCTCCTCCCTGTAATCATAAAAAAACGACGACTGAAATTCCTGGGACACACTACGACGGCCAGTTCAAACCATATCCCGCGATGTCCTCACCTGTGATCCCCTTCCAACTTGGAAACATAGACCAGGCGGCCAAAGAAAGAATATCTGGCAGACATTCAAGAAGGACCTGGATCCTTGGGATGGCTTCCACCAACGTGGACGTCGTTGGGATAAGGACTGGCTGAAGGCTGCTGCTGATAGATCGTGTTGAACTACGTCAGTCAACCCATCGCCCATTGGTGGTGGGCAGGATGGATTATCGTCTGGTTTCCGCTGACAGTAAAGTAAAGTAAGATTTTCCATTCAAGTGTCGCGTAAAGGGTGGTGAAAAAATTCAGATAAATGTATTAAAAATGACGTTTAATTTTTACAGATTCTTAAAATTTGACAAACAGGCTTAACTGCCTCCAAATCTCTACTGCATCCAATTATTTGCATGCAGTAAGCAGACAAATTGGTGAACACAGAGTCTTTACATTGGTTTGGTACTCCTTGGAATAGTTGGCAATCATCTACTGTAACTGCCGAAAGTATCTGGTTGTACAAGATCACTTTGGTCAGATCCAAATTTTAAAACACAGAATTTGGTGTTTCGTGCGTGTGCTTCAAATTTTGGCATAACATTGTCTATTTGAATATGTTGTTTTTTATGTTTATTTCTGTGGCAAGTCTATTTGCTTACTTTAAGGATACAAAAAGATAAAGATCCTACAAACGCAATGCTGACGCATAGGGCGTAGAATCGACGTTTCAGGTCCTGTTTTTTTTTACAAGGAAAAATAGCAAACCTGTTGCTCAACCTTGATGCAGCAGGGATTGCTCCCTGCAGTCTTGGTCGGTAAGTCTCAATCTTGGTTGGTAAATCCAGTGGTTTTACCAACTTGTGCAGTGATTTTACATATCATACTCCAAACGGACATTATGCAAATTATTGCTAAATAGAATCTGTAAAAATTACCAACCAGTTGCTAAAATTCACTGCATCAAGCTACTGTACTACCGGTTGGTATTTTATTTACTTTAGATCAGTAATAATAAAAAAGGACATTTAAAAATGGTTCTTTTGTCTCTATGCATTAAAAAATTTCTACAAACTTGAAAAATATTGATTTTGAATACAAAAAATGAAATTATGGGGTGTTGACGACATGAATTAGTTAAGCCAGGGGTGAACCTATCTTCAAAAGATCTTTAAACTTTTAAAAGTAGAGATTGGGTTGATTTAAGAGCTTTAAAGCATATTTTTGGTGGTTGTGCAGATTTACAAAAATATATGGAAGGAGGGGACAAAATATATTTTTCAAAATCCAGGAAGAGCAATTTTTTCAATGAAAATGCTCAAAAAGTGTATTTTTTCTAAATATAGGGGAGGGGGGGGCATATGTCTATTTCAAATTTTCCTTTTCTGAGTTGGTGGACTAAGATGTTTTTTTTTTTGGCGGGGGGGGATCTTCTGTTCTTCTTAGCTGATTGCAATTGACACTTCTAATATGACATGGCAATGTAATTTCTTTCTTGATTCTCTTTAAGGTTCTGGCTCTATCCTCCCTGTTTGTAGATTCTACAAGGAAAAACAACAAAAATTATAGCCTATGTATATTTATTGAAACTTATTTTCAAAAGTTAGTTTTTGTTGGGAATTTATTCTTATCTTCTTCTTTTTTCAAGTTCCTAACGAGGCTCACACTGTTTTACGTTAATGCAAGAGAGAGAAAACCCAGCTTACCAGTGACTTTGGTCATGAAGAGGTGTAAGTGTTTTTTATTCTTTATTGTATTTTATTTTTTTAATGAATTAACAGTTCTGATACTACTTAGAAGACCTTACTTCCTACCCCTCAAATACACTTCAAAAGTATTGATATTATTTAAGGCTGATAGAGGTGTACGGATAATGTATAAAAATTTAGTCGTAAAAATTTTTGGAAAAATAGAGTTTAGGTAAAAAATATGAAAGGTTCTTAATGTTTAAGGGTTGGGAGGGGTACTTTGACACGTTTTTTATGGTTTCTTAGAGAATTTTCCTTGCAGGGGGGGAGAAGATGGAGAGCTTATTGTATGTTTGCTCGAAGTATTACGATGACATCAATTTTTAGCAAGATCATAGAAAGTTTCATTGCTGGGTTGCTTAAAACTTCTTTTCTGCATAAAATTTACCCTCAACAATTCGGTAATATTTTCAACAGTAGTATTAGTAGTAGATGTAATAGTACCATTAAGCACATGGTACATTTTGGTTAGTTCAACATGCCCTGTAAAATTCAACATACTACTCTAAGGCGTTCCTAAGATATGAATTGAATCAACTGAATTAAAATCGAATAGTTGTGGGCATCAAGCCATGGCTATTTGTAGAAAAGACCAAGACAGATAGTCCGATTGAGAGACAAGAGTTCGACAAGCCATTACTTAGTTAGTTTGCTTGGTAAGATTTTACAGCATCTAGATGAACCGGAACGCTAGGTCAGCCTGACCGCGATTGACCTAAAGAAAGCATATGATTTGATGTGCTATAGAACACAATCTGCCATATCCACAAGCTATTGACAAATTTTAGTGTCAATTCATATTTGTAAAGATAGTAGCAAATTTTCTTTCAGGTAGAAGTAAAAAAAAAATAAGTATAAATCAGCCTATTCTGATCCTAAGCCAATCTACTGTGGATTTCCTCAGGGAACAATTTTGGCCTTCGACTTTTTTGCTTATGGTAAATGAGTGGTAAAGGATGACTCGGATCGCTTGAAGTTCGTTGATTAAATAAAAAAAAACAAGTATTTTTAAATGAAAGTAAGGAGCGACATTGAAACTTAAAACGAACAGAAATTACTCCGTATATGAAAGGGGCTTTTCCTCATCAACGCCCCGCTCTTTACGCTAAAATTTGACTCTTTCTCTTACTCTGCTTCTTAAAACAGTAAAAAACTTTAGCCCTGAAAAAGCTAAACTAAATTCGCCCTGAAAAAGTCAGCATACTGATGAGCCCTCTCGTGAAATTCTAGGATCATCCGGTCGATACGATCAGCCCTGGGGAAGAAAAAAACAAAACAAATAAACACGCATCCGTGATCTTTCTTCTGACAAAAAAATACAAAATGCCACATTTTTGTAGATAGAACTTGAAACCTCAACAGTAGGGTTCTCTGATACGTTACAACTGATGGTGTGATTATTCAATGACATTTAAGGGGTATTCCCTCTTTTATGGAAATGCGGGAAGTTTTCAAAAAATAGGAAGCAACATTAAAACTTAAGGTACTTTTGTAGAATATAATACACACTTGAGAACTTATATCGCAAACATGAGACAAAACTCAGTATTCGGATCAGTGAAAAACTACATTATAGTTATATTTTTATTGAATATTTAGTTGGTATAATCGTTAGGTTAGGTCAGTTTAGGTTACATATTTAATATAAATCGACTTGGACGCCCCCCTTCCATAATTCTTTGTTGTAGGTTTCATAATTTTGTAACTAATATATTGTATTTTCATCATATTTTGTTTTATTTCATTAGCATTAACTAGACTTCACTTCTCGAGTGCGTATTATATTTTACACAAGCAACAAACTTAAAATGAACATAAATTAGACCTACGTTGCCCAGGCAACGTGAAGTCTTGCGGCAACCTTTGTCCGGCTTCACCAAATAAAGTGTTGGTTTTGTTTCTTCGCTATCGATCAGTAATCACATGATTAAAGGCTATTCCTCAGCGTCGAAAAAAACAACAACAAAATAGTATCGAAAGAAATTAACTTTGCAGCCAGTTGAACTTTATCCTTTTCAATCGTAGACATCGTGACGGATGAAAGCTCGGAACAATATCTTATATAATCAAGTTGGTATTATAAAGCTATCTCTAACTTTTCAGGATCAAAATACCATAGATGACATTCTATTAATTATTACGAAACTATCTCATTGTTTTACATTCTCGTTTGTGTTTGTTTCTTCACTATCGGTTAAATGATGAAGTTGTCAGCCTATCGAAGTTTTTAAAACGGTATGTTCAAACAAGAACGCAATCAGTTATCCCATAACCAAAGGCTATTCCTCAGCGTAGAAAAAATAACAACTACAAAATAATATCGAAAGAAGGGACTAAATTGACTTTGCAGCCAGTTGAACTTTGTCCCTTTCAATCGTAGACATCGTGAGGAATGAAAACTTGGAACATTATCTTATATAATCTAGTTAGTATTATAAAGGTATCCGTAACCTTTCAGGATTAAAAGACCATAGGTGACACTAATTATTACGAAACTACCTTATTGTTTTACGTTATCGTTTGTACCCGTTGTGTTAACACTTAATTCTGTCAGATTTAAAGAGATCGAACACAATATGCACCAATTTGCACAAATATCCAGCCCAATGTGAACAGATTCTTACTTACCAAGTCCCTCTCCCGTGACAGGCATCAAGTTCACCTTAAACAAATAAATGGGTACACCAACTAGCAAAAGTTGCAAACCCCTCATCACTGAAGATGATTGTAGCCCAACAGCTGATTATTACTTACAAGTCCCCTACATGTCTTACCACTGGAACCAAATTGGTGTAACCATCAAATGCACCGGAAACAAATAATAGGTACACCAACTAGTAAAAGTTGCTAACCCCTCATTACCGAAGCTGATTATCACCTAACAGCCGACTGTTGCTTACAAGCCCTCTATATGTCTCACAATTTGTATCGGCCTAGATTTCGTTTCAATGTGTAACTTTCTACTGAAGTTGTCAACCCCTTGAAACTTTCAAACTGGTATACCTAATAAAGGAATTTTTGTACCAAAAAATGAATGTCATATAGCTCATCAAGAGCTATCGATTGCCGTCGAAAAAAATTCTATCTGTCTTAGTTCAAAAGTTTATTTTTTTTTGCCGTAGGCCAACTTTCTAACCTCACCACTTAGAAAGGAGCAAAGGATAAGCTCCAATGTCTTTAGCAATGAGAGAACTTATAACGTTTATTAGGCACATCTGATATCATTTCGCTACCACAATCCCAAGTCCGAAAAACCGAATGATAAACTCAACTGAAATCACGAACAGAAACGGGTAGAAACAATAGATGGCAGCACTTTCAGACCCGTGGCAATTATTAAAAATGAGGCAATTATGTTTTTATTATTCAGCTGCGGAGAGCCAAAGTCAAAACATGCATTAATTAAAAAAATGTTCAGAAATTAAACATAAAAAAAAGTATTTTTTTTTACGGAAAGTAAGGAGCGGCATTAAAACTTAAAACGAACAGAAATTACTTCGTATATGAAAGGGGTTGCTTCCTCCTTAACGCCCCGCTCTTTACGCTAATGTTTCTTACTGTTTTAAAAAGTAGAGTTAAGAGAAAGGGTCAACCTTTTGCGTAAAGAGCGGGGTGTTGAGGAGGAAGCAGCCTCTTTCATATACGAAGTAATTTCTGTTCGTTTAAGTTTTAATGCCGCTACTTACTTTTCGTTAAAAAAACTTGTTTTTTTTTATATTTAATTTTACAACCTAATTCGGTTCATTAGTTTCAAATTACCGGTGCAGTAGTATTTGTAATGGTCTGTTTGTCTTCAAACCATCCAATGAAGTATACAAAGGTAAGGCTTGATTGGGTTATGTTATTAACCAGTAATTTAATTGATGACATAATTTTTTAATCCCTCAGGTTTCGACAACAACTCCGGATATTTGATCAGATCTATGGTTTAACTTGAAACCATTATATAAATAAATGCAAAAAAAGATAGTATTGCATATGTTGTCAGCTCCTAATGAACCATTTAAAAAAATTCGAACAAATATACATATGCAAGAATTTATTTGGAAGAGGACATTCGCACTTTGGGGGAAGGGAGGTTAAAAGAAAGGGAATAGTTGTGGGAAAAGTGGAAGTCATGGCCAATTGTAGAAAAAAGCCAAGACAGATTGTCCAGGTTAATTTTACCCCTTTGATGGCCGTTGTTACTGTCTCCCATTTATGCTCCGTGCAAACGTGTCCCTTCACAATGCCGAACTGAAGTCGTACCGGTTGGAGGTTCTCGCTGGGGAACAATTGCAGGTTGACTACAAGTTGACTTGCATATGAGCGTTGTGGAGTGATATGCATGAGAGGAACCGTTGATTGCACCGAGATCCGTTGATTTTTGAATTTAAAAGAAAGAGAATAGTTGTGGGAAAAGTGGAAGTCATGGCCAACTGTAGAAAAAAGCCAAGACAGATTGTCCAGGTTAATTTTACCCCTTTGATGGCCGTTGTTACTGTCTCCCATTTATGCTCCGTGCAAACGTGTCCCTTCACAATGCCGAACTGAAGTCGTACCGGTTGGAGGTTCTCGCTGGGGAACAATTGCAGGTTGACTACAAGTTGACTTGCATGAAAAAATATAAAAAAACTCTCTTAAAAATAAGAGAGAAGACTGGGGAATTGTACGGAAAAATACAAGATACAATATACGAAATCGTAATAATCCTCATATTTTCAGGGGGATCAGGACTAGAATCCCTGATTCCTCAAAATGAATACATGCCAGAGTGATATGAATGGGAGTTCTATTCTCTTTTTACCTTCCTACTAGGAAAAGTTTGACCATTTTCAGGAGGATAGGGAGTTTTTCCCCCTAGAGAAATAAGAGCTGTATCATCTACGTAGAAGATGGGAGACCAGAAACATTTTCAATGTTTGGATCATGAATAAGGAAAATGCTTCGTTGTTATTTCTTGTATGCAGTAAATTATAAATGTGTAAGTTTATTAGTGGACTAAAATGTATTTTGGGGTTTTCCCAACTGCAGTGTCCAATACAATCCAGCAGAAAACATAATAAAATTACAAAAAGAAACGCAATAAAATGAAGTCAAATGGAAAAAATCCTAAGAGAAAAGTAATTCCCTTAAAGCTGGCTTTATAGAAACCTTGTACTTTTCTGCAGTAAAATTACACACCATTCAAACAGTCCTGGAGGAAATAGTAAACCTGGTCCTCCAAACAGAGGAGCCATTTCAGTTTTCATTTAAAGAAGGGCTATCTCTAGCAAAATTTTGAGGGGTTAAGACTGAATAAAAAACTAATTTCATCTTTATTCAAAGGGAATTTCCTCGCTCTGGTTCTTAATTCAAGAATGTTTTTATCATGGGGGACGTTATCTACTATCTGTCTTTCAAAGTGGTGTATGAGGCTAACACTCTCATAAAGAGCATTCCTACCTAAGTATAGAGTAAAAAAAAGGCTAAGGCAAACACATTTAAAATATCCAAAATAGGTACTTGTGTATTATTCAGAACACACTCAATAAGTGAAGTTAGGTTCCTTCGTGGAGCAAACTATGATGTAGGTACATTATAATTAAATGCTTGATACTCGTTAATTTTTCAATCGAATAAATTCAATTCAGAACACCAAGAATTTTGCTGAGAAAATCCGGTTTTATAGCCACAAAGACAAAACTCAATTTAGTTTGCTACGTATAGTGATAGAAGATACTGTCTAAACATGGATTCTGAAGTGAAGATTTTGGATTTGCCAAAGAATGAAAAAGAGGCAATTATGTTTTTCTGGGATAAGGGGTTTTATTGTCCACAACAAAACAGTGCGTTAATGGACACAACATGACTTTATACTCTTACGAATACTCTTAGCTTTATCGAAAGTTTGGGCTATATATTTGCACATTAGGGGGTGTTTGCATTATATCAATTACCTAAGTGAACCTAACGTAAACACCTCTTTATATAACATATTTCATTAAAATATACCTGCATCGTAGTTTTTTTCACGAAAGAACCTAACTTGACTAATTGAATGTGTTCTGAACAATACACAAGTACCTCAAAATATTACAAATGATATTTTTAGAGATAAATTTATTAAATTACCGTTTGCCATTTTGCCATCAATAATGAAATAACCTAGTTTCTGATGTAAACAATACAATTACCTTTCTTGGTAGTGCAATTGTTAGCCCGGGTCTAGGGCACCAATTTGCACAAAATTTGGGTGAGCAAATTTTTTTGGCTAATATCCAATACAGGAACTTCAAAAGTTTTGGGTTTTTTTTTTTTTAATGAAAGTACTGAAAACAGATACTTTTGGAAATCGACGTCATTTCCTTTGTCGTGATGGAAGCCCTGGACCTGGCTAGCCACAGAGGGGCTCGAGAAAATACTTTAGAAGGAAAGCAAAAGGCAGGGATTTCGAAAGATAGTTTCAACTCGATACCCTTACCGGTTCCTGAGATATTGCAGAGGCACAATTTTCATAACCTGTATGTGCATATTGTCTTTTGATTTAGTTCAGCATTACTCTTAGGATTCCTTGAAACTTATGCTCTCAGTAGTTGAACTTTATACATTTAGCCGTTTCTGAATTATTCTAAATCCGCCCAATGGACAATCTTGATTGTCAAAGTATCTTTTGACTTAGCCCAATACCTCCTAAACTCTCCGTGACAGTTTTAACTTAATATCCGTAGCTCTTCTTGAGATATTGCTGATGCACCCTTTTGACAATTTGTATCCACAGAGTTTCTTTTGGTTTAGATCAAGTTCTCCCTCAACATTTCCTGAAAGTTTCCCCTTAATACCCTTAGTCATTTTGGACAATAGTCTGTTCTGGCGAGACACCGTTAATCAACAACCACGTTCTGGCGACCAACAAAGGTTTTATTGATTAATATTATTGTTGAAAACGATCAACATTTGAAATCGTTGATTTTCGCATTTGATGGTCAAATTAAGTGAGAGAGTTTAACGCATGATGCCACGACAAAAATTTGTCTTTTACTTACAATTTTAGAATAGAAAAAAGTTGCTTTGCCATAAATGTTATCATTATTAGTTTGAATTCCTACTAAAATATGACACGAGTCCAAGACCTTAGGGATTCTCTCGGAATCCCTAATCTATATATAAATAAATTAGCTGCTCAAAGAGTTAATGCCAAAAGACTTCTTCCTTTGAGTATTTGACAACTGTAAACGGTACTATACATGACACTTACCGTAGTGCATGCCAAGCTCTGAATTTATTGGAGAATGACCAACACTGGGATAACTGCATCAATGACGCGTGCGAAACGTCAACTCCAAGTCAAATTCGTGCATTGTTTGGAATCATACTAACAATTTTCTCTCCTTCAGCTCCTACAGAGTTATGGGAAAAATATAAATCGAAAATGGCCGAGGATATACTCCATCGAAAACGGTTAGAGACGTCAGGTATGACTTTAGTTTTTACATCAGAAATTTATAACTACTTGCGAGGAAATTCAAAACCCTTTGGCAGCACATTAGTATTGCTTGTGGGAGATTTCAGGCAAACATTTCCTATAATACCTAGATCAACCCCTGCGGACAAAATGAATGCTTCCCTGAAAAATTCTAATTTATGGTCACACGTAAAGACATTAAAATTAACTATGAATATGTGTGTCCGATGGCAAAACGATGACTCTGGTGAAATATTTTCAGATCAATTGCTGGCAATTGGAAACAGAAAGCTCCCAGTAGACTCAATTTCAGGACGTATACAACTGCCTGCTGAATTCTGTAATTTAGTGACGTCCAAAAATGAATTGGTTGAAAAAGTATTTCCGAATATTCTAACCAATTATAAAATCATAAATGGCTCAGTGAACGAGCGATTTCGGCAGCCAAGAATAAAGACGTCCACGAAATCAATATTATTATTTTGACCAAAATTCGAGATCAGGCAGTAATTTACAAGTCAGTCGACCCAGTTCTGGAACCAAATTAAGCGGTTAACTATCCATCTGAATTTTTAAATGCGCAGGATCTTCCAGGGTTTCCACCACATGTGCTACAACTAAAAATAGGCATACCAATAATACTGTTACGAAATATTAATCCACCAAAGCTTTGCAACGGCTCGCGACTTGCCGCAAAAAAAAAGAATGGGAAACGCAATAGAGGCAACAATCTTGACAGGGCCTTTTGAGGGTGAAGCTGTTGTTATTACTCGCATTCCCATGATTCCGGCGGATCTGCCTTTTCAATTTAAAAGGTTGCAATTCCCAATTCGATTAGCATTTGCAATCACCATCAACAAAGCTCAAGGGCAATCATTAGAAAAATGCGGTATAGATCTGAATGCGGATAGTTTTTCCCATGGACAATTATGTGTTGCATGTTCTACAGTCGGTAAACCTGACAATCTATTAATATGCACAGACAATGGAACAGCAAAGAATGTTGTATATTTGCAAGTTTTACGTAGTTAATGTATAGTGTATATGTATATCTATCTTCTTTCTATATATAAAAATAAGTTGTATGGATGCATGTTTGTTTGTTTATTTGTAAAAAGAGGGTTTATATATGACGTCATTATAAGTATATAAGGCTTTGTATATAACGCCATTATAAGATGACGTTACAGACCGGGACACAAATGACGACCGGGACACAGGGAATATAAATAAAGACCGGGACACTCAAAGAGAAAATACAGACTGGGACACAAATGACGACCGGGACACAGTAAATATGAATGACGACCGGGACAGAGGGACACAACTACAACAGGGTGTCGGGGGGCACAGGGGGATATATAAATTACGACGGGGACACAGGGAATATTCGACTAGCAATCACCATCAACAATGCTCAAGGGCAATCATTAGAAAAATGTGGTATAGATGTGAATACGGATTGTTTATCACATGGACAATTATGTGTCGCATGTTCAAGACTCGGTAAACCTGACAATCTATTTATATGCACAGACAATGAGACAGCGAAGAATGTTGTATATTCGCAAGTTTTACGTAGTTAAAAACATATATATATATCTATCTGTATTCACAGGTGGGACACAATTACACAACTACAATGGCGCGTAACGACTTACGTGCGCGGGGGGGGGGGGCTTGGGGGGAAGCGCGAAGCGCCCCCACCAACTACCTATCCATGTATACGATAAACCTTTGCTGTCCAAGAGTTTTTTTTACATGGAAGGGCCATGAAGATTTTTGTCCCAGGATAAGTTATTCATCATACGCTGCTCTGATGAGTCTTGAGGAGGGACATTGCAGTATTTTCAGCCAACACTTAATTAATTGAATCTGTCTATGTTTTCTCATAGAGAAAAGTTCCAAATCTCCCTTGATGAAAAGTGTGTGGGTTGTGGCGTGCAGACCTAGTAATCGTTTATAATATTGTACCTGTAGAGTTTGCCACTTCTGTAGAGTTTCTAATGAATTTGCCACTTCTAGGCCCCATACTTCTCCTCCATAGTGGAGGATTGGCCTTAGTTTTGAGTTGAACACATTTTTGTGCATCTTTGTCACCTATTCCCGTCAAATTGCTGTTCATGAACAGCGTTGCCATTGCTGCTTTTCTTCGATTTGCCATCTTCGAAATATGATTGCTCCATCTTCCGTTCGTTGTTAGATGGAATCCTAAATATCTTGCCTGAGACACAACCTTCACATCTTCACCATTCAAATTAAGACTTTCTTCATCTTTATTTCCTGTTGATTGTCTACGGCAAAAAATCATCACCTCTGTCTTTTTTATGGTAATTTCCAGTTTCTTTTCCTCTAAATAGTCAGCTATCAAATCTAACAGAGTTTATAGCTCCGAACTGGATCTGGCGAACAAGGAAATATCATCGGTAAATAATAGTAATGATAATACTTGATTTCCAAGGTGTACAACTGGCGCCCACCTTTTTTCAAGGTATTCGGCAAGATCATTTATAAAAATAGCAACAAGTTTCGGTGACAGGGTACTACCCTGTTTTATACCTTTCACATTAAAAAAAACTCTAGATATACCACTTCCTGCTATCTTTACCACATTTCTGGTCAAACAATACATCGAAAGAAGAACCATTAAAAAGGGTGGCGGAATTCCTGTTTCTAAAAGTGTTCTAAACAGAATTATATGGTCAACATTGTCATATACTCTACTTAAATCAACAAAAACCACGTACAACTATCCGTTTATCTTGCAATACTTACTAATCAATGCATTTAGAACAAACATTCGACCAGATGGTGAGTACCCTTTAAGGAAACCGGCTTGCTCTTCCCTCAGAATTTATCTCTCATCCAGCCATAATTCCAGCCTTTTGTTGAAGATTTTGTCCAAATTTTTTCCAAGACAGTTTCCTAAGCTGATTTGTCGGTAATTCTCGCACAAACTTGCATGAACTTTCTTAGATAGGGGGATAACTACAGATATCTTCCAAGTATCAGGCCAATATTTTTCTTTCATAACCAAGTTATACAACCCCAGAAGCAGAGGTAATACAACTACTTGTAGTACATTCAAAGCCTTTGCTGGAATTCCATCTGGTCTTGGCGCAGACCCACCTCTAGTTTGTTTTAAGGCATCTTCCACTTCTTCCCGCTGGATTTGGCGACAAAGGTGAATCTTCTTTCAGTAAGGGGTATTCGGTGTGGTCACAAGAGGGGGCTCCGACCTCTTCTGACAGTTTTTCGAAATCGGGTGGGGGCTGTTCTGTACCAGATGCTGTACCTGCTTCTAGTTTCTCAAAGAAGGGGGGCCACACGTCCTCCTGCTTAAGATATTTGGGAGCCGTCATCTTTTTTGATGAAACTCTTTTCCAGAATTCCCGGGAATCATTTGTCTTATAGAAATGCGCAAGTTCATTTTGTTCCCGCCATCGAAACTCTAGTTTCTTCATTTTTGTCATTAGTTTATATTCTTTTCTTTAACTTCTATATGTCGGAGCAACTCCAGTTTCTCAATTTTCTTTTTGAATTTTTTAACATATTCTAGTATGTGACTTAATTCTTCTTTTTTCCATTCACATTCATTGTCGAAAAACGTGCTTTTTTGTTTCCCCTTTTTTGCATCTTTTTACAAGTAAAGGAGCAAATTTTGAAGAAACTTCATTTACATTTCCCGTATGTTCCTCAATCTCACATGCTAGAGCATTCAACTGTTGTACCATCGGCTCCGAGCAAAAATAATCTTTTATTCGGGTCACAGGTCTGATGCTTTAGTTTTTCTCTTTTCCGCTGATTTTTACTAATACTAGATTTTTACTAGAACCAGCAAAAATGCACTACCTCATGGTTTAGGGATTCAGGTGCGAGCCTACTGTCCACCAAAAAATAATCAATAACACTAAAATTCATTCCGGAAATGCAAGTAAACTCACCGCGTCCCACATCATTTCCAATGACTAGAACAAATTCCCCGCAAATGCCCAACAGCTTCCTTCCCATTGGTTGACTTTTCTTTTCAAGACTTTTGTAGCTTTCTGGAATCTTCAGTGACGTTGCGACACCTCATTTTGCTTCATTTGGAAGGAAATAATCTGCAGTTCTTCTGCTATCGACGCGAGCTTAGAATGGCCCCCAAGCAGATTTTCTATATTTTCAGACGCTCTAAAATATCCAGATTTGTTTCCTATTGAACAGACATTTTCGTTATTTAAAATTAATTGAAATTTACTTATCTCAAATAGGGACAGGCCCACGCAAGCAGTGGCAATCACTTTGTGGTCAGTGCCCCGATGGGACGTGGGACCTGTCTGGCTTATTTCCCGCCGTACTCCGACATCCAACAAATCTGGTCTAGAATTTTACCATCATTCGCAAACGGAAAAAGTCGTTCCGCAATTTCCAAGCCTTCCTTATTGCTTATATATTTCACTTATTGCGAAACTTCAATAATCACTGACAGTCACTGTATTCCAAATGTAATTTATTCCAAAGTTAAATCCTGCTTAAAAATTATATCGATACTCACAGGTCAAATGCCAAACTATAACTCCAGTTTATCGTTTTTAGTTTTTACCGTTCTAGTTTTTTATATATATTATCTTTTGTTACTCGGGAAAGGTACTAGATGCTTTTTGTTGCTCCTTACCTTCAGCTGAACAAAAAAAAAACTTTTTCTATTTTATTTTCTGGCTGCTTTTGTCATCATGCAAGGGGTCCCCTCCTCCCTGAAAGTTTTTACAGGGCTCTACGAAAAGTGTTGTTCAATTTATAAGAAGTTATTTTGAAAAAGAATTTCTCAAGAAACTATTTCTTTGTGTTAGAAATGTTTTGCTGCTGTAGAACTTCTTAACTATCCTCTAACATTTTCATTAACTGAGGAATGTCTTCGGATAATGCACGATCTAATTTAGAGATCAGCTTTTTATCTAAGCCCTTAGATAAAAGCTGTCTGCTTTTATCAAAGTCAAGTTCACCAAGCTTTTCCTGCATTCTCGTCTTATGTGGAAAATCTTCTGTGTCAACTTTGTACTTCCTTGCAATTTTTTCATAGAGCTGATCAATATGTTTGATCCGCAGTTTTTTCTCAGAGTCAATGCCACAAAAACCTTTCCCAAGCTCATGTATGAGAAGTGCATGGGTCTTGGCAAGCTTAGCACGTTTCACGAAGACCTCTATTTTTCTCTTTTTGACATTTTTATGAAGAGATATGAGAAGATTTTCGATTTTTCGTTCTTCGAGTTTAAATGATCCTTTACCTTCATCCCAAAAAAATACTGAAGGAGCTACTGGATCATCAAAAAGCTTGCCTAGTTTCCACATAATTTTTACACCAAGTCCCATCAGCAGCCCCTCTCTATCAATCGCATTATCTGAATTGATAATTATTTGAATCTTCTTTGTGTGGTCTTTCAAAGCTCGAAAAACATCGGGAATGTCCAAATTTTTGTTATCAAAAAACCAAAAAATACTGTCTGCTTGTTCTGCAAGGAATTCCAGACCCGCACTAAAATCACAATCCCATGTGCGTTTGTCATCGCAAAGTATACCTGGTGTGTCTACTATTGTAAGGTTTTCCAAAACAGGAGCATTAACACTACAGCCCTTAAAACAGCTAAGCCAACCTCTGATGTTTGACAGTGGTTCAAATTGAATTGTTTGACCAAAAAATATCAGGTTGTCATGAATTATTCCCTCATTATCTCCGTGGATGAACGCCATACATTTGTCGGTTGTCCGGTCTGGACCATCTTTTCCAAGAAGATGTCTTATAAAATTTTTTTTCATGGTTGAATTTCGGCCAACTAATAAAACCATGGGTTTACCTTCAAAATAGTCGCCAGTAAAGGCTGAGTAAAAGTATTTCAATAGATACTTTTCTTCCACCGGAAGGATTCTATTTATATATACATCTTTTAAAGTTGTCTTAATTTTCATTTCTGTCATAACTAAACGATTTAATTTTACTGATAATTTCTATTGCTTGCGATGCTCTATATATAATAAGTAAGACGTCATTTTTGTCTAACTACAATGATGCTTATACGAGGAGTGACGTCATACTCTTTGCACTCATGTGGTGTTTTTATAAACTGAAATAACGTCATTGCCTTAGCTAAAATAGCCTAAAATGTATCGAGGGCACCAAAGTTGACAAAAAAATTTCCCTCCTGTCTCATCTTATATCTATTCACTCTCGGAAGCAGTGACTTTTTAAGATTGCTTTTTGTCGTTTCAGAATTGTCACGTTTTTAGGGTAGTTTCACTTTTTCGTAAGGGCTTCAACAGGATTACAGTCCAATGCAGTAAGAATACTACCTTAAACCATATTTCTGCCTGTGTAACCAGAGCTACCCATGGGTATCTAGGGAGGATCTCCTACTCGAAAGTGCTATTGTAACACTATTTCATTATGTGTAGTACTATTTCACCTGCTCAGGATTACCACTTCTAGTACTATTTCAGTTATTTTTTGACCGTAGTATTAAAAATCGCTGTTTAGCACAAAAATTAGGGCAGTCGTAGTGCTTTGGGAACTGACCGTGGTGATAACCCTGATCTCTAGTCATCCCTCAAGTTTGCTGCAGCTACGATGTCCTCCGAATGGCATCCCACTCTTTTTGGATGTACAGTAAGAATGCTGTACATTAAACCCTATTTTTCTTTTACACAAAAGATTTAATCTTATCTAGTAACGGTTTTACGCCACGCAAAGTGAGGGGATGGGGCAAGGTACACAAAAATTACAATGCCTACAATTTTCTAGTCAACTAAGTACCTTAATAGGAGCGTAAAAATGTGAAATAGATGGAATTTAGTGTCAGAAAAACTGGGGAGCAGCTGCCCCCCCCCTCCCCGCTGCCCGGGCCTAGAACCGCTGCTGATCTTTATTATATTTGTTAGGTTTTTATAACGCTGTTGATAAATTCTAAAAGAAAATCAGAAAAAAAAATTAGTCAAAATTTTGTGACCGAAATTCCACGTATTAATTTCATTTAAACATTTATCATTTGTTTTCCAAGAATAGGTAGAGTGGGAAAAAACTCACTTGAGCATTGCATTCTTTATCAATATTAATTCATTAATAGGTAGTCAACGTAATAACAGTAGCAAGAAAATTATTAAATGTTTTAGACGCTTACTGTTATGACAAAGAAAAACCAACAGCGTAATTTTTAGAGTACATTCTCATCATTCGGGTTCCCCCCCCCCCCATTTCCATTCCTACAACAGAGTATTTATCCTCTAAAAAAACTTATCTGAGCAAAAGAAGAAAAGAGTATAAACTGGAAACCAATATTTTCTTAACACAAACTGATTTAGTAATATACCCTCAGTACGATGAATAAATTGCAAAAATAAGAAATTACCAAAGAAAGAAGGTACGGCTTAAAATTCCGGTCGATTTCAGAGATGCGGAAAATCACCATAGGTTACCTACTAGTAATTGTTCTTTTTATAATGGGGAGGGTTTGGAGTGCTTTGGCTACATCTGTCTGTGTTTGCACAGTGAATTTTAATTCTTTATCAACTATTACCCCCAAGTCTCTCTCAGCTGCCAATCCTGAGGAATCTACTCATCATCAAGAGACTTCTGAAACATGTTTGTAAGGGGAAGAGCTATTTCTGCATGAGCTTCTTTCAATATTTGTGAAGTTAATCAGATAGAATATTCTTGTGCTTCTGATAAGGGGGTATCATCTGGAGTTGTGAACACTGACTTAAATTGACTAGTCAATTCAGCTGCTATATCTATTGGGGTAATAACTGTATTACCATTCAGAAGTAGTTCCAGAACTGAGTGTCTCCCTGGTTTCTGAGTTGAAGCATACTTCCAAAATCTCTTAGAGTTAGATTTTGAATCAAATTTCAATCCCTCTTCATATTCTATCAAGTTTTCTCGTGAGATACCTAACTTTATTTTGGGGGTTGTTTAAACTTCTCATGGAAGGGTTTACTTTAGTATTTGCTCCAATGCTTCTTCTTTTTATGCACAGCTTGCTTGACATCATGAGTAATTAACAGTCTGGTTTTGAGTCTTCTTTTCTAGGAAATTACTGTATGTTTTTGCATGCAATTATATGCTTAATCCAATCATCCTTTTGTGGGTGCAACCTAAACCTACAAGTAATTGCAACATGGTCACTTGCTCCAAATGGTCATTTTGAATCAACACTAATAAGCATCTTGTGGTCATTAATAAACAAAAGTTATAGCAAGGCTGGGTTCTTCCCACATCTATACCTGGTCAGAAAATCAATTGCTTGGTATAGCAAATGTTCATGAAGGCACTCTAGAATTGGGTCATTTGTTTTCAACCCCTTCTGTCATAGCAAACCCATGAATCCACTGTAATTCTGGTAAATTAAAATTTCAAACAATAAGAACATTCTTGTAATGTTGATTCATCACATTATTAATAGAATATGCAATTACTGGATGGGAACTTGTCTGACAAGGGGAGCTGGGACTTCTATAAAAACAACTATGACTACAGGGAGATTTTGCTGCCAAATTGTTATCCATATTTATAACATAGACTTCGATATCTCTGATCAAATTATTACGTATATGAGGATACCCCCCTCATGAGTAAAGAAAATAAGACTTAATGCTTTTTATAATGATATTCGCACTATAGATGGGCCGATTTGGTTGTAGTTTGGTCATGGAATTTGCTAAAGGGGGATCCGCTCCAGAAATCATTTAATTAATTCAATCTTTATTTCCAGTATTTAATTGAAACTCCGATTATCTTATTTGTCATCGAATTGCCTAATAATCACTAAGAACATCCTATTCATTGTGTTTTGGATTCACATGCTAACGCATAAATATTTAACTGCCTCTAAGTACAATACCATGCTGACTTCTCGCTATTTGTGCTTTTCTAAATATTTCTTTTATCCAGCTCCATAAAAAAGAACTGACATAAATGTGCTAAGAATTATGTCTGAAATTAATCGCATTTCGTCAAAACGCCAGTGCTACTTTGGGGACATTTATGTTTCCATCAGTATTCTGTCTGCTGAGAATAGAATAAAGTGAATTTAAACGATATATGTATATTTTTCTCACAATTTAAAAATTTTGCGTACACATATAAGCGATACCAACTCATTGTCTTTTTCTATTGTTATCAGTTTTATCATGCAGAACTAGAAGACTGTGCTTTAATTGTGATTAATGACATTAAAACGATATTCAGTGTAACCCCCTCTGGAAACGTATACCTCCCCCATACTTTGATTTACACAAGAAAAACTTTTGTGTAGTTTTGATGGAATATTTTTTTAAACGATGATGCAAAGGGTAATGTAATTTTAAAACTCTAAAGATTCAATTTCAATTGGCATCTGTGGCAATTTTTGATTAATATAAAGTTTCTGCCGTAATGATGGCAAGAATTGTTCAGATTTTCAGGATATTCTTTGTCAAACAATGTCCAACAAACAAGTTAATAATTTAGACTCTATATTTCGAATACTTTCAAATTTAAAATACGGTTGCTATTTAAATATAGGGAATATGTCACAATATAATGTTTCACCATCTATGAAAATACTTTGACTTATCATGTATCTTTACTCAGACATCGCCATTGTGCTGCATATGACTTTTATTTCGGCTTTGACCTGTTGATATCAATGCTATCCATTAGTATAAATTGACCAACCCATAAACAAATCAATTTAAAATAAAATTATAAATAATATCTCAATGAAACATGTATATAATTACATGTTCTACTAGATCAAGTCTAAAATGAAAAACTATGTCATTTTGTCTTTGTTGTATAACAAGTGCTAAAAGTCTTACAGGTGATAATCTGTTATGATGTGACAGTCACTGTATTAATCATAACAGTTATGATCATAATCTGTTATGATTATCAGTGACTAATACAGTGACTCATATGCGTCATTGATGCGTTTGGCCTGCTACTTCTTTGACTAAAATGATTTGTTAATTTGTAAAATTATTTGGGATAAAGTAACTAGAAATTCTAAATCTCCTTTTTTGGGTCAAAGAAATATATCAGCTTTGGGAGGATTTATAGTTGTACAGCTTCAGACTTTTGTAAATTTTGAGGCCAAACTTTTATCTTCTTTTTCACTGGTATTATGCTTTATGGATAAAGATCTTAAGGAGTTTTTCATAAGCAAAATGATAATTCTCAGGTTTTTCAATGTTTTTCTCCCTTTTTTGCGTATTATAAAATTCTCGTTCAGAAATATAGGATACATCAAATTTAAATGACATATCCTGCTTGGTAGAAAAAAAGCGCATTTTTTGTATAGTCGAAATCCTTGAAATGTATTTTAGAGTTCACTATGAAATTGATTTTAGGCTGGAAGGCAGTTGTGCTGACATTTATAATTCACTGATTTTGCCCCTCAGAAATCATTCTAGTCCATAATCAATCAATTTCCACTCTAAAAAACAATTATTAACATTTATGTGAGCTTCTGCAATGCAAGCAGGATCATTTTTTTGGGCTGGGACGTTTGATTTTTTTATTTTTTATTTTAATCATTTAGCTAAAAGTTTATAGAAACCAAACACTATTCAACTCAATAGTTGCATTTAAATGCCCTGTAGTCCCTCATGACCTACAGGCCATGAATTTGGTATCCCAGGTGTAAGAGGGTGGAACAAAAACAGAAGCATTGACTTTAATTCAGGGATAAGTCTTATACTTTTTGATTGAAAACTTTTTTTTGAAGATTTAGTTTCCTGAATCCTAGTATAGAATTATATCTTAATTATTAATTAATTATAAATTAATTATATTATTTAATTTAATTTATATTATTATATACTAGCTGTTGTGAATTTCACAACAGCTAGTATATAATTTAGAATTATATACTAGCTAGAATTTCACAGCTAGTATATATTTTCCTTAACTTGTGAATTTCAGTCCGATCGGACAACGTTAAAGGGGGGCTGGGGTTGGTGGGTCGACATTTTCGGCCAGATTTTCCCCATGAAGGAAAAGTCAGAGGCGGATGAAATTTGGCAGGTTTCTTAGTTGGAGCTCGGGCTACGAAATGCATCCCTCCCCATCCCTCTGCGACCACTGGAACCGAAGATCGCTTAACATTGTCGTGGTTCGCCTCTTTATAGAGGCACGAGTGTGCCTCCTTGATAAATAGATTGTCAGGTTTACTGACTCTTGAACATGCACCATATAATTGTCCATGGGAAAAACAATCCGTATTCAGATCTATACCTCATTATTCTAATGATGTGTCCCTGTGTCCCGGTTGTCATTTATATTCCCTGTGTCCCGGTCGTCATTTGTGTCCCGGTGTCCCAGTTTCTAATTTCTCTTTGAGTGTCCCCGTCGTCATTTATATTCCCTGTGTTCCGGTCATCATTTGTGTCCCGGTGTCCCGGTCTGTAATTTCTATTCGAACAATCCCTGTGTCCCGGTCGTTATTTATATATCCCGCCTGTACCCCCGGCGTCCCCGTTGTAGTTGTGTCTCTGTGTCTCGGTCGTCATTTATATTTCCTGTGTCCCGGTCGTGATTTGTGTCCGGGTTTCCCAGTCTGTAATTTCTATTTGAGGTTCCCGGTCGTCATTTATATTCCCTGTGTCCCGGTATGTAATTTCATCAGTTGACCAACATGACGTCAGTCGACAAACAACTTTATGACGCATACAGCTCAATCCTTAAAATGACGTCAGTCGACAAACATGACGTCAGTCGACACACAAACATGACGTCACTCGACAAACACACACACACGCACACACAGACAACTTATTTTTATATATATAGATAGATTATATTATTATATTTTATTATTTTATTATTATTATTATTATTATTTTACATATCTTTTACCAGGATAATAATCAAGGAGAGATGGGTGGGGTGTCTTCTAATCGTCTTTATTTAAGTTGAGATTTGGTGGAATCGGTCTTTGGTTTGCTCAGAGGTAATAAGAGATGTAAGTAAAAACTTCTTACATTACAGGGAAAGCACTTTGCCAGGGTTTGTATTTTGATTTTGAACCCCATGTGTAATCAACGACTGTGTTTAAAAAAAGAATTACATATTGTGTTTTGTTGATTACGAAAGTACGTAGATATAGCGATTTACTTTAAAATAAACCATTGAACATATCTCTATGATGTTATCTCTATATTTTTATATATATATAGATATCTCTATGACGTTCCAGGGCCCTACTAGCAATGGAGAAAACAAAGGGAGCACATCGGTGCTCCTACCCATGCAAAAAATGATTTTCCTTGTTTTTCAAGCCAGGGTAGTGTAATTTCCCTGTACAGGGCTTTCGACAATGCCGATTCCAGTGGTGTACTTTTTGATCTGACATCATTTTAATCTGACATCTCTTTTTATCTGACATCATTTTTAGGGGTTTCGTGCTATTAGCGAAATTCCAATTAATTTGTTTTCTGAATATTCTATTTAGACAATAATTACCATTCCTGAATCAGCCAGAAATGGCAATTATTTTACACTTGCCAGTTTTTTTTAACGCTCTTTTCATTTTTTTTGTTGCTTTGGGCCATGGTTTGTCCTTTACTAGGTTGCAGCAGTCTTTTATCTAGGTATTTTGTGGGAAAACTTCTCTTAAAGGGATATGGGATCTTCCGGGATAACTAATATATCCTGGGATTTTTCTATTTGCAATTAAGGATTCAGTATTTTTGGGACTTGAAGAAGGGATTAAGTCTTTTAATTCTGCACGTCAACGGTCGATTAAAAGGTAAACGCACCTTAAAAACCTCAATTGTAGATTTTCTAAATTTTTGGTTCTTGCCAGAGAGCTCGGTATTAGAAACCAACAATTTTAGCATAAAAGAATAAGATAAAAGGAAGATTATTGCAGACTAGAGACGCCAATCCGTGGTCTATCTTCTAGAAAATCAAGATGTCAGCTAAAGACTACTCGAATGAACCTGAACAATAGTGCAGGAGGTGTTTGTTCTAACCATCTAACAATGCCGATTCAGTGGCTCTTGACTCTTCTGTTTAGTTACAATTGTACGATTTAGTGGCTGTTCTTGTTCAGTTCGCAAGTTTGGGTGCATTATTTTTTGTATCAAAATTATAATAATTATTACTAAGTGTTCGTTTCATTGCTTTAATAATTCATAGAATTTAACACAATTCGTTAAATAGTTTGGGAGGTTTAGGGCAATATTGAATGGGAGTTTGTAGCAAGATTAAAAACAGAGGATAAAGCTGTAAGACAATGACAAGTGTGTCAAGGCTGAATACGGATTTGAAAATATATTAAAATATTTCAGTCTGTAGGGAGTTCTGAAGAAAAACAGAATTTTTGGCAGAAAGTTAAATAGCTTGTGTGGGAAGTTTAATGCTGCAAGTAAGGTCTGCATTTGATGTAATTTCAAGGCTTAGTGCTTGAAGTATCTGTGTGTAACTATTATATCATTGGAAATTAAAAATGATGTCTCTAATTTGTATGTGAAATGTTTAATCCACTTCAACTGTTGTAGATGATGGTCGTACAAAACCAACTCCAAAGAATCCAGAGATGGCGGAACCTCCCCCAGAAGAATATAAGTGCTTATATAGGGCACAACTTAGGAAACAGAAAATTAGCACAGTTGTAAGTTCTCTTTCTTCCTCTTTTCTTTTCTTTATAATTCTTAAAAAATTCTTGGTCTTCTTTCCCTTAAAATACCACAATTTAACTTTTCTTCTTTGGGGTACACTCTTTCTGGACCCTGTTTACAATCTCTCTGCCTGAACAAACTGTTTGTTGAAATATTAGATACAATTATTTGAGCTAGTCAGTAAGATTTTCAGAGTTTGATATTTGTTTTGACAAAAATATCAAAGTAAGTTTTTTCATAAAGCAATTGTTTACCAGGCTGTTGTTTGTTTTTTTTTTTTTTTTTTTTTTTTTTTTATTCATGTTCAATGAGCTGATGCCCCAATATAGCTAGAAATCTTTGGTGTTCATAAGTATTCTAAAGTTTATAAATATCTAATTTTCTTCCATATACATCCTCCCCCCTGACAATGTTTTGGCCGAAATTTCTCTGCCTTTACTAATAAGGAATAAAACTTTTCATGGAAGATTTGTCTCGTAACGTTTGCTTTGCACAATTCATGGAACTTTTGAGATTGAAAATTATCAAGCAGTTAGTGGTAACAAACTGTGAGTAAGGGGTGACTCGGCTCAATAGTAACCAAAACTCTAAAAAAACATAATTTCAGTCATAAAATTCATCAAGTTTAGTGTTACCCATCAAAAGTTACGAACCTGAGAATATTTACCTGACTTTTGAAATAGGGGGGAACGTCCCTAAAAGTTTTAGGAATCTTCATGAAAATGTCTCATATTCTTTCTTTTTAACTCTTCATTATTACTGTTATTGATATCTGTTTTAGTTTTAGTGATTCTGGATTAGCAGCACCTTGTCAAACCTTCTCATATTATTTCTTTTTAACTCTTCATTAATTCTGATAGTGATATCTGTTTTAGTTTTTGTGATTCCGGATTAGTAGCACCTTGTGAAAGTTTCTCATATTCTTTCTTTTTAACTCCCCATTATTTCTGTTTGGATATCTGTTTTAGTTTTAGGAATTTTAGTGATTGGGATTCTGGTTTAGTGGCATCTTGCCTCTGCCTTATGGTCTGGCTTCATGGGTGCCATCGGACAGAGAGAAGGGGTGATGGGGGACTATCTAAGAAACAGAAAAAGGGTTAATTAATGTATTAAAAGAGGGGTATGAGAAATGCTCGTATCTAAATCATAGTAAAAACGAAACTCGTGGAAGAACCATCTCTTAGGTAAACGATGAGCAGGTGACATCGTTATGCGAAATGCGGCTAATATACCTGATCAGAAGTGAAAGTCTGAAGTCTTCCTAGAAAATTTTCCTATCTAAAAAAGATTTTTTATTTTTATTTTTTATTTTAGATTCACATCTGAAAACGGGTGGGCGTGTAATATGGCTAGCAAAACAAAATCTAATTTCTGTTATAACCTAGAATAAAAGATCTTTTTTATTTGTTTAAGATAGGGTGGATTGTGTTTTTGAGAGCTAAAACTAAAAAATTGACAGACCAAGCCAACCTTTTTTTTATTGTTTTTTTTTTTTCAAACAGTTCATGGTAACGAACTGTAATAAGGAGCAAAGCTGCTCAATAGTAACTGAAACTCTAAAAAACGGAATTTAGATACCAATCAACAAAATTGCATTTTAATGTTGATTTTAAATATATATGTTTCATTAAGTTTAGTCTTACCCATCGGTAAAAGAACGAAAGTTACGAGTCTGAGAAAATGTGCCTTATTTTAGTAAATAGGAGGAAACACCCTCTAAAAGTCATAGAATCTTAATGAAAATCACACCATCAGATTCAGCGTATCAGAGAACCCTACTGTAGAAGTTTCAAGCTACTATCTACAAAAATGTAGAATTACGTATTTTTTGCAAGAAGACAGATCACGGATGTGTGTTTATTTGTTTGTTGTTTTTTGAATGGGTGATCGTATCGACCCATTGGTCCTAGAATGTCGTGAGAGGCCTCATTCTAACTGAAATTAAAAGTTTTAGTGCCCTTTTTAAGTGACCAAAATAAAGAAGTACACCTAGGCCCCCTCCCACGCACATTTTTTGCCAAAGTCAACGAATCAAAATTTTGAAATATCTATTCTATTCGGCTTAGTCGAAAACCTAATAAATATGTCTTTGGGGACGACTTAATCCTCCACAGTCTCCCGAGGAGGGTCTGCAAATTACAAAATTTGACCATTGTTGACATTTCGCGTTGAGGTGGGGATGGGTCGGTGGGAGGTGGTTACGTGGGAGGTTCTTTCCATAGAGGAATTTTTTCATTAGGGAAGAGAGTTTCCATGTAGGGGGCGCAGAATTTTCCAGCATTATCAAAAAAAAAATGAGAAAATAAATAATTTTTTCTACTGGAAGTAATGAGCCGCGTTAAAACTTAAAAAGGACATAAAATATATACGTATATAAGGGGGTATGTCTCCTCCACAATACCTTGATCTTTACGCTAAAGTATTTTTAGTAATTTCAACTATTTATTCTATGGCCTTTGTGATTCAGGGGTCATTTTTAAAGATTTGGGACAAAATTGAAGCTTTAGTGTAAAGAGTATATTGACGAGGGAGTGAACCCCCTCATATACGTAATAAAAATACACAAATATAGAAGTTCGTTACGTAAGTTGATTTGTAAGGTACGCATGTTTTTTACTAACAAAAACGTTCATAAAAAAAAATCTAGTTGTATTTTTAAGTAACCAAAAATTGGAAAGCAACTCGGCCTCCTCCCCCACCCCTTTTTTATCAAAATCATCCGATCAAAACCATGAGAAAGCCATTTAGCAAAAAAAGATTAATATGCAAATTTCGTTTTAATTATTTATATGCGGTGAGCGAAAACCAAACATGCATTAATTCGAAAACGTTCAGAAATTAAATAAAAAAAAAACAAGTTTATTTAACTGCAAGTAAGGAGGGACATTAAAACTTAAAACGAACAGAAATTATTCCGTATATGAAAGGGGTTGTCCCTGTCTCAACGCCTCGCTCTTTACGCTAAATTTTTTTTTATTGTTTTAAAAAGTAGAGTTGTGACAAAGAGTCAAATTTTAGCGTAAAGAACGAGGCTTTCATATACAGATCAATTTCTGTTCGTTTTAAGTTTTAATGTCGCTCGCTCCTTACTTTCATTTAAAAAAACTTGTTTATTTTTTTTTGTTTAATTTCTGGACGTTTTTGAATTAATGTATGTTTTGATCTTGGCTCTCCGCACATAAATAATTGAAACAAAATTTGCATATTATTATTTTTTTTGCTGAATGGCTTTTTCATAATTTTAATCGGAAATTTTTGAGAAAAAAGGAGCGAGGGCGGAGGTCTAGTTGCCCTCCAATTTTTTGATTACTTGAAAAGGCAACTATAACTTTTAATTTTTTACGAACGTTTTCATAATTAAAAAATATACGTAACTTACGAATTAACTTGCGTAGCGAACTTCTGTATTCGTTAAAAAAGTACTTCTGGGCTTGCATTTAAAAAAAAACTTGTTGTTTTTATTTAATTTCAGTAAAAGACGATGAGAGCTCTGATTTTATAACGAAGAACCATTCAGTGGCAAGCCTGCTTCTATCTGTTTGATTCTGACAAAGGAGGCACAGCCAGGTTGTCTTAACATTCTCACCGATTGTCGATCAGACGTCCTTGTATTGTAGGCTATTTTTGCTCTTTTGCAGAGTTTGCTCGGACCGTGAACTACGGTAGTGGACTGCAGTTTATCTGACAGCAGTCAAATCAACCGTTGCTCTAACAAGGTTTCGACGTTCCATGAAGTATGGGATTCAAACTCGGTCTTACACCATCCCCCTTGTGTTTACTACACCGTAAGGGAAACCCTGAAACATCTCTGTTTCGGGCGTAGTGACATGTCAGCAAAAATCGAATCCCTTAGTCTCCTATATGACCGCTTGGATAGTTTACAACTATTGCTTGCTGAGGCTCCGTAACAAAATACAAATTATCCTCACGAAATTATCTGCCATATTGCCTTGCAAATCTTGTACCAGTTCCAAAAATTGTCAGAACTACTTAAATAGACATCCTAAAATCGTCTTTGTCGAAACTTCCAGTATTGTCAAGGGAAATTTCCAAAATGCTTGAATGACTAAGCGCTAATGCCATTTATCCACAGGGGTAAGTCAACTAGAGCTAAAGACAAAAATGGTTAGAGTAGCCATGACTGTGAGTGAAAAATGCTTTAATTTGAATCTAGCTCAATTAAATCCTAAGGTTCTGATGCTCTCATAGTTTGTATTGCTGCCGTCCTTCTATTGGCTTTATCGAAGTCACAATGGTTGATTACAAGGCCAATTTTGTTTTTTTCGTTTTTGAAATCTAGTTCAACTAAATCCTAAGATTCAAATGCTCTCATATTTTGTGTTGCTACCGTCCTTCTATTAGCTTGATCGAAGTCACAATGGTCGATTTCAAGGCCAATTTTTTTTTTCGTTTTTGCTGTGCAAAACATTAAAAAAAAACTCATCAAAAGAGGAAAAAGGAAAATTTCTCCCATTTAAATCTTGGTAAAAATAAAACTCATGGTAATACTTGACCCCCCTCACTGGGTAAATCTTTGACTCACTATCTTGTTAGTGTGTCTGAAGTCACCATAATTTATTGAATGTATTATTTGTTTCTATATAGTTGCCTGAGATACACTAAATGAGTTCGCATGTCACCATTGACATTTGTCTATAGTTTTGTCATCGCTGACATAGGACCTTTTATATGAATTTAGACAACTCTGAAAATTGGGTTTGCTTATAAACTTTATTGCTAGGTTTTATGAAAAGCCGAACCCCCCCTGGGTAAATCTTTGACTCACTATATTGTTAGTGTGTCTGAAGTCACCATAATTTATTGAATGTATTATTTGTTTCTATATAGTTGCCCTACTATATAGTTGCCACTTTTTCACTTTTGCCACTTTTTTCAGGTCGAAGCCAAAGATTGCGAGAAGTTTTTGCCTTTGTTTAGCAAGGTGTTAAAGTCTGGTATTGACAATCTAAAGAAAGTGAAAAAAGTAAAAAAGAAAAAGCCAGCTGCTTCTTCATAACTGAGTGGCTGTGTCTTTTGTGATGGTGATTTTTTTTTAATGGATGGTTTCTTTGGTGAAAAAGACGCCTTTTGGTTATTTTCTTGTGTCAACATGGGCAAATTACTCGAGTAAAAACATCAAATTTGTGTAATAGCGTGAACGTTTGAGTGAAAAATTCTTACCCCATTGAATTTATCAGTCTTACTCTTATGCTGTTATGAAAATTGAGTTATAAGACAAGTCTGTCAGCTTTTGCTTTATAAATGTGTAAGTTGGTTTGAGTTGAGAATATTTTAGTTACTTTTTGAATAGGCTTAGTCGATGTCAGAGTTTCGTTGGTGTTTAGTTACCACCGATTTTCTTTGCCAATTATACAAGCTGATTGTCGTCTCCCAAAAAATAATTAAGTGACTTTATAAGGGACCTTTGACAAAATTTATGAAAAGTTTTCTTAGAAAAAATGCGATAGAACACAAATTCCTCTGCCAAAATTTCACGTAAATAATAATGCAAAATATTTTGTGCCGTTCTAAAGGAATTCACCTTAGAAAAAGTTCAAACCTAATAACAGCTATACCATTAATACCAGTTAAATATTATTAATAACATTGTAATACCATTATAGTATATGCAATACAGCAAAGAGTCTTACGTTTCAAACACTCTTACGTTTACTTACTAAAAGTTAAGTAATAAGCATTTTGTACATTAAAAGCTGCTACTGTCACCAGAAGCAGGGAGTTTTGTTGAAATTTCCCAACTGAAACGGATGTTAAGCAAGGCCATGTTTCCTTTGGTGAAAATTCTGTTGTAATTTTTTGAAAATGGTCCTACCATAGCTTCAACTACAAATTATCTTACAGGATAAAGTTCTGCACCTTTACCCGCAGAATAGCTCATCTTGATCGCAGCAATAGGTGAAACCAAGTCAAAAGCAGAACCCGGCCTATAGTGTCCGTAAGTTTAAAAAAGGCACCTTCTAAGAAATAGTCTCATAGAAAACAATTCCAAATGTACTCTGCTTCAGAAATAAGGACTTTTACTGTGATTTCAACTACAATTTATTTTTAAGCATAACGTTACTACTACTAACAACTCACCTCAGCACCAAGCCACCTGATGCAAACATAGCTACGCACGCTCCTTCTCCATCACAATCTATTCAAAGACTCCCTCTTTACATCAAAAACATCCCTCTAAAACATCTCACCCCAGGCGAGGACGACCTGCTTTCCGTTTAGTCCTTGACGGTTGGGCGAAAAGGACAATCTTCGGTAATCTGTTATCCTTCATCCGCAGAATGCCCAAGGCCATATCAACCTTCCTTTCATTGTAGCCCCAGAAAGCAGGATTGAACCACTTTTTTCGTACAGCCTACTGTTTGAAATACGATCAGTCAGCCGGGTACCCAGAACAATCCGTAGGAAATTTCTCTGGAAAACATCGAGCAATTCTTCATCCGCTTTTCGGAGCGCCCATTCTTCAGAGCCATATTTGACCATTGTCATCACTGTAGCTTCCATCGGTTTGCATTCTATTCTAGCGTCGGTTTGCATGCTTATCTTCCTATTCTTCCAAACTTTCTCCAAACCTCGTGTCCGGGGTAGATAACCTGTGAAACAAAAAAAAAATCCACCGCTAAAACCCTAGGACATATCTTTATCAAAATTTGGGGGGAGGGGATAATGTGACAAGGATGCCAATAATTGACCAGATTAACAATGTTATTTTTTTAAAGAGAGTAAAAAATGGAAAAAACAAGGAGTGAGGGCACCAGAAAAAGCCTTGATGGGGGTTCACCCTCGGCCCTTCCTTGATCCGCCAGTGTTGAAATCACTGGCATTGAAAACCCTTATCTATAGGATTACTGTTTACCATCATGGTTGCAGCTACTTAGTAAAGAGCAAACAGTGGCCTATACTAACTGAAATTTTTAAAACGCGTTTTCAAGGATATTTTACTGTCTAATTAAAAAGAGATCCTAGTTGAAGCTAATTATGAAATTTTTACTACTATACAGATCAAATATAACAATTATAAGAAAAAAAATTGAGAATTTCGAAAAGAGTTTGAAACCCCTCTGACATGACTTTGACGCAAATAGAAAATAAAGATCCGTTATTGAAATCGCCTCTATCATTAACACTTCGTTTAAGGGTTTGCTGTCCCCCATCTTAAAAAACAAGGACAATCGTGTTTTTGAATATTTCAGTGATATATCCCCCTATTTTCCTCACCGCCAGCAGCCTATGGAGAGACTTTATAGAGAAGCCTCATTTCTTTGTTGAATTCTAAAAATACTTTCGTTAAGGGCTAGCCTAGTTGACTATGCTGATTGTTTTTTTTTTTTTTTTTTTTTGCATTGTTTTATATCTCCTGCCTTATTTATATCTCTCGCCCTATACGTTTCTGAGAATTGTTAGCTAGGACCTTTGTTTTCCCTTCCCCCAGGCTAGCAGAAAAAAGGGTTTATTAGCCCCGACTCTAAAAAAGTAAATACACATTTGCCGTGCTTGACTCAGTTCTTGAACATTTTTCTCTGAAGAAGTCTCTATTTACAAATAGCGGCATCCGAGTTTTGTAATCCAGTTGGACCGCTCTCAACTGTCTTGCAATCAATTGCATTAACTGGGGGGGGGTCCTCCTCCCTAGGTTTCGAAATATGGCATTTTTTGTATCTTCATTGAGAAATAATATCTTGTTTTTCTTTTGGAAGAAATTGCCCCCCCCACAAATTTCGAAAATGTGCCCCCTCCCCCCCCCCCCAATATTCTCGTAAATTGAACCACTGATTGTAATTTCTTTTCCAATTAGCTATTTCATACTTCATTTGTTGCTTCCAACTTTTGTGTATGAGGTCAAACTGGTCGTTTTTACACACTTTTGCTTGTCAAAAAATAAAGATTATGCGACTGCTACAGTATATCGTTAAATATTACTCAAGATTTTTGAAGTAATCTTGATGCAGTAATCTTGATATTCTACTTCTAGCTAAACACTACAATATTTTTTTTTTTTCATTTCATTATTTTCAGAAAATATGTAGTTATAGGACTTAGTAGGTCGTTTTCAGTATACCTACACCCCCCTCCCCACTGTTCTAATATAGCCTAGGCTATATTTTAGCGGTTACTGGTCCTAATTTCAGTATTTAAGCATTTAATAGTCCTAATTTCAGTATGGAAACTGAATATGCACTATGTATAGTTTCGTGTTATTCACTGTTTTTTCCCTCGATCGCCTACAAATGCTGTTGTCCTAATTTATTATTCAAATGATATATATATATATATATATATATATATATATATATATATATATATATATATATATATATATATATATACATTCAAAGCTAAAAATCAACTTAAAAACAAAAATTTTCTGATGAAGTCGAAGTTGGTCTTCACTAGAGCTTTTAAACCCCCTTTTTATTAGTCAAAAGGCCTTCTTAAAAAATCTGGGAAATTTTAATCTGAAAAACTGAAAAGTAACTATTTCATTCACAGGTGGACTGAAAGATGAGTCAGAAACTCAACAAATCCCAACATATAGTTAAAATAAAAGAATACTTTTTCGCGTATAAAATGAGTTATTGTGTTGTAAAATGCGTTTAAAACGAAAAAAGTAGACAAAAATTTACAAAAAATTATAGGGAAAGCCTAAAAAACGTCGGTACTCTTGAAAAGTTTTAAACTCTAATATCTACTAAAAAATTTCACGAGTTTCTTTTCTTTCTGTATAGTTTTGCTTGTAAAAGGTGTTTTTTTTCTTATTATTATTTTGTTTTCTATTTCAAAATGATTTTCGAATCCAAGACTGAAATATTCAAATTCGATTCATATTTGGTTTCAGTCTTCATTGAAATCTTAAGCCGTTTTACTTCTTTTCTTGTCTTTATTTACTTGAAAATGTTGTAAAAGCGATCACCCCCGAAGAGACAAGATCGCAGGTAGAAATATAATTTTTTTTTATATAAAGAAACTTCAGATAGATGCTATCCAGGCTTCGGTCAATGTGGTGTAGGGAAGGAAAATCGCAACATAATAGACGGCTGCAATGTTGTAGGTATACTAATCTGGTAATGAGCAGAACAGTATTTGGTTATAAAATGGCCCTTAAGCTATCATAATCTGTCAGTCTCTTCTTGTCTTTATTTACTTTAATATTCAGATTCAATTCATATTTTTTTCAGTCTTCATTGAAATTTTAACCCATTTTACTCCTTTTCTTATCTTTATTTACTTAAATATTCAGATTCAATTCATATTTGCTTTCAATCTTCATTGAAATTTTAACCTCTTTTCTCGTCTTTATTTACTTGAAAATGTTGTAAAAAGGATTTCAACGTAATCACCCCCCGAAGAAATAAGATCGCACGTAGAAATACAATATTTTTTGTTTTATAAAGAAACTTCAGATAGATGGTATCCAGGCTTCGGTCAATGTGGTGTAGGGAAGGAAATTCGCAACACAATAGACGGCTTCAATGTTGTAGGTATAATAATCTAGTTGTGACGAGTAGAGTATTTGGCTGTAAAATGGCCCTTAGGCTCTCATAATCTGTCAGTGTCGATCGAAGTCATGTCAACCATGTAGTTATGACAATCGAAGACCAGTAGGTTTTTTCTGAACAGAGTAAATAGGAATGCATTTATTGAATTTAAAGCTAAAATTTAGGAAGGCAACAACGTTAAAGTTCGGCGTGATAAGATTCTAGGCTGAAAATTTGAGATGAAATTTCCAAGAAAATGAAAATGGAGTTTAAAATTGGACAACATAAAAGATTGATGAAATAATATTAGGAAAATAATTTGCAAAGACGATTTCTTACGGAGGAAAGCTAGAAATGCCGCTCTAATAATTAGCGAAAACGCTTGAAGCTTGGCAGAACAAAAGAAGGGTTTGCGAAAGAAGTTTTTGAGTGACAGATCATATAACAATAAGAGGAGAGTAGAGAAGATTATGTTTGGAGTCAGGAATTAAGTAGGATTATGTTCAATCTCTGCTTATATCGATTATTTTGGTCGACATGACTAAAGAACACGACACACGTATGGAGGAATTGTGAAATGTAGGTCATGGATAAAATTACCAAGGATATAGAAGATGCAGCCAGTTGGCATACTAGTAAGATATTGTATCAACGTATTTAGAAATTTAGAGGAAACAGCCCGGGCTCGTCCAGTTAATGATAAAAATGAGATCACAATTAGTGACAAAGATGGTATTGAAGAGAGACGGACGGAGCATTTTGAGAATGTGTTGTACCAAAAAAAAACTACAATAAATAATTGAAAAGACAGGAATGAATAAAGATTTTTGATAAATCAACAGTTAGTGATAACAAACTGTACGCAAGGAGCGACCCGGCTTAATAGTAAATGAAACTCTAAAAAAAACGGAATTTTGGTACCAATAAATATATCAAGAGAATCAGCTTATTATACTGATTCCAAATGTATAAACTTCTTGAAGTTTATTTTACCCATCTAAGGCTACGAGCCTGAGAAAATCAACCTGATTTTCAAAAACACCCCCTAAAACTAATAGAATCTTAATGAAAATCGCAACGTTAGATTCAGAGTATCAGAGGACCTTACTGTAGAGGTTTCAAGCTTCTATCTGTAAAAATGTGGAATTTGTATTTGATGCCAGAAGAAAGATCACGGATGCGTGTTGGTTTTTTTTTCAGGGCTGATCGTATCGACCTAGTGATCCGAAAACATCAGGAGTATGCTCATTCAAATTGCCAAAAGAACACAAAAAAGTTCTAGTGCCCTTTTTAAGTGACCAAAAAGATTGGAAGGCATCTAGGCCCCCTTCCACGCCCCTTTTTCTCAAAATCGTTCGATCAAAATTTTGAGATAGCCATTTAGTTTATTATAGTTGAAAAGCCGACTAACTATGTCTTTGGAGATAACATGAACCCCCAAAGCTCCTGGGAAAAGGTCTTTAAGATATAAAGTTTGCCATTGTTTATGTATAGTATTTGCCATTGGGAAGTAAGCATACATTTTTTCGGGGGGGGGGGGCAGATTTTCTACTGGGGGATTTTCTATGGGAAGTTTCCAGGGGGTGAATTTTTCAGGAGATTTTACTTTGGGAGAATTAGCCAGAATAACTATACGAAATTCTTCTTATGTCTTGCTTTTTCTTTGCCGACTAAATTTCACGCGTGAAAATGTTAAGGATAATGGTCCAGGGTGAATTTTCACCAAGACTAAATTGTCAAGAGGATACATCCGTGGGGAGGAGGGGTATTTGCGTGGGAGTCGAGCCATATTTTCTGGCATTATTTAAAAAACGATCAGGAATTCAATAAAGACAATTTTTCAAATGAACGTAAGGAGCAACATTTAAACTTAAATTATCACGTATATGAGGGTGGTTTATCCCTCCTCAGCATCTCGCTCTTTACGCTAAAGTTTGAATGTTGTCCCAAGAATGACTCCTGAAACGCAAGGCTCGTTTAATTAGAACAAAACAATAAGAAGTTTCTTTAAAAGTACTAAAACTTTAGCGTAGAGCAAGGTGTTGAGGAGGGGCAGCCCCACCTCATATATGGAATAGTTTCTATTCGTTTTGAATTTCAATGTCGCTCCTTACTTTCAGTTCAAAAAACTTGTTTTTTCTATATAATTGGCATAAAGATTTATTCCACGAGAATACAAAAACAGTAATATAAGGATTGAAAAAATATGAAGGCTCAGGTGCCGATGGCGTGGTACATGAGTTTTTGAAATACGGTGGTTTCGAAGTTTAGACTATTATGAGTATACTTTTTGAACAAGAAGTACCTAGTGCTTTAAGAAACTTAATGAAATCCCATTTATAAGAGATGAAGATGAATGCGGCAATAACAGTAGCCTGATTAGTCTGATTTCTTTAGGAAGCAATTTATTTAGATTAATGATACTTATTAGACTAAGAGATGCTGTTTAATGTCTGAGTAGCATCTGGATTTCAGATGTTACTCAGGAAACGTCCTGTCGTGCCTCTTGAGAAATAAGTTAAGTATAGTGTTTTTATTAATTAGCTTCTGGTATGGTTTATTCGATTGAATCATGAGTCTAAACGCTATATGAGGAAAAATCACAAGATTTAGAAAAAAAGCACTAGTTTTAGAGCAAAATCACTATAAGTCACTAGCAAGAAGAAAATCACTAGGCAACATAAAAATCACTAGAAATAGTGATAAATCACTAGGGGTGGAAACACTGGATTCCAGATACCAAGTGAAGCAGGAAAGGCCTGGTCCTGCTTTAAGTATAAGTAAGTTAGAGACGCTGTAAATTAAGTTTTAAAAAATAGCATGGCTTTAAGAAGAGGAGAAGATGCGTCGATTACAAGTTCACGCTTAGATTAGTAACTGAAAAGTCTCTGAATAATTAGACCTCTTTTAGTCCTTTTTTACAGATAATAAAGACAGATTTAGTCAGTTAATGGAAATGTTTTGGTGAAGCTTCTATGCTTGGACGGTATACCACATAAATAGACTAATTCGATTTGTACTTTGTCAGACATCAAAGATCGGCACGATTAATGTAAAAACTGAGGTTAGCAGTTGGTTCCATGTGGAAACACGAATTAAGTAGAATTGTGTTCTATTCCCGTCTGTATCGATTATTTTGATAGACTAGACTAAGGAAGACGACAAACGCTACATTAAGATATGATATCAAATGGGTACGTAAAGCTCTCGAAGACTCAGATCATGCAGAGAATTTGAGCGTCTTAGATAAAATTCATAGCGAAAAGAATGAGTTTTTGGAGTCTTCCACGGTGCAAGAACAAGTCTGAAGGTTAATGTTAAGAAGACTAAGCCAGTTAGACAAGAACAAAGGAAGTAATAGCTGAAGGGCTGAGGATAGATCGTCACGGTGCAAAAATAGTCTGAATAGTCTTTCACGGTGCAAGAATAAGTCTGAAGGTTAATGTTAAGAAGACTAAGCCAGTTAGATTAGAATAAAGAAAGTAATAGCTGAAGGGCTGACGATAGATGACGACAAAATAGATCAAGTGGATAGGTTCACTTACCTGGATAGTATTATAAATAAAGTTGGTCGGTGCAGTAAAGATGTGAAAAGTAGAATAACAAAGGCGTGTTTTTCGCGGCTAGAAAAAGTTTGAAAAAATAGGAAAATGAGATTAGAATATTGGAAGTCACGGTAATGACACTTGTCAAGTATGGTTCTGAAACTTGGGCACTAAATACTAAGGAAAATTTGTAAAATATTTTCAAAGGAACTGTCTCATGATAGTTGTTCGTACTCGTTCAACTCACTCTATATTAATCAGTAATCTGTATGCAAAATATGGTTAGATCCCACTTTTTAGGGCTATAATGAAAGAAAGGTTAAGATGGCTAGGCGACGTTTTACGGGTGAAGGACGACAGGTGGCCAAGTATTGTGCTTTTTGGCCATCTTCTGAGGGACCAAACGAAAAACATACCGTCCCCAAATGGGTTGAGAAGAGGCCATGTGAAAGGATTTAAAGGATATTGGAATTACATGGATGGGGGTAAATAGCGAAGCTTTGAATGGCTTGTCTTAGAGAAGAAGCGTGAGTACCTGGGTTAGCCTCAGCCGGCGACAATGAGGTTGTTAGTACTAATAGTTCAGAGCAAGCGATCTACCCTGGTTAAGTTATAAAATAATCGGAAAACGATTTATTGGTATAAAACATAGCAACAAATTTTGAATCACTTGTTCTTAGGGGGAGGCCTATATACACCAACAACAACAGCATGATCTCTTTCATAAGGCTCTAGTGTCAACTGCTCAATTGGCTTCATTTTTTCAGCTTGCATTTTCTTGACCTCGCCAGCAAATACGGCTTCTGGAGCAGCTGTGCTGTCTATACAGTTGGCCTACAGAAAATAAAGAAAACAAACTTAAGTGAAACTAATTTTGATTAATTAAATTTGGATAAAAATTCGCTTGGGCATATAGGTCCATAATACCAATATTTTTCAACAAATTCAGTTTCAAATTCAGATCTATTGTTAATAGAAATATTGCCGTTTTTTATATTGTACTATTATTGTAATTGTTAGAATATTATAATATTGTTATATTGTAATATAACAATCTAGTAATATGTTATTGTTAGAAAATTGTTAATAGAAACAAACCAAAAATTACATGTAAATCTGTATGAGTTAAAAACAAGATCCGGAAGCAAATAAATTGTACTGTTGTTGTAATTGTTAGAATATTATAATATTGTTGTATTGTAGTATAACAATCTAGTAATATTGTTATTGTTAGAAAATAATTGTTAATGGAGAAAAAACAAAAAATTAAATGTAAATATGTATGAGTTAAAAACAAGATCCAGATGCAAATAAATTGTACTGTTATTGTAATTGTTAGAAAATAATTGTTAATAGGAAAAAACAAAAAATTACATGTAAATCTGTATGAGTTAAAAACAAGATCCATAAGCAAATAAATTGTACTGTTGTTGTAATTGTTAGAATATTATAATATTGTTATATTGTAGTACAACAATCTAGTAATATTGTTATTGTTAGAAAATAATTGTTAATAGAAAAAATTACATGTAAATCTGTATGAGTTAAAAACAAGATCCAGAAGAAGATAAATTGTACTGTTATTGCAATTGTTAGAATATTATAATGTTGTTATATTGTATTATGAAAATCTAGTAATATTGTTATGGTTAGAAAATAATTGTTAATGGAGAAAAAGAAATTACATGTAAATCTGTTTGAGTTAAAAACAAGATCCAGAAGCAAATAGATAGCACAAGATCCAGAATTGTACTGCTATTGTAATTGTTAGAATATTATAATTATAATATTATATATTAGAATATTATAGTTATTGTTAGAAAATAATTGTTAATAGAGAAAAACTAAAAATTACATCTACATATGTATGAGTTAAAAACAAGATCCAAAAGTACATAATTTAGACAATAATTCTTCTAAGTGTTTATGAAGATATACACGCCTTTAACCCGTAAAAATCATACGTGTTCTGAAGATGATCAATGATATGCCACCTAACTGGTATAAATGTCCAGCATTTTCTTAAAGTAAAACATCATCAAAAAAAAGAAAATCAACCAAGAATTATTAGCAAATGTCCAAAAATGAAAGAAAAATATGTGAATTCTGGCACGGTGAGTTGTTTACGTGCTAGGTCTTCAAATTAACATATGGTGGCATTGAAAGCAGGGTTGTCACCTCTAGCGGTATCACTATTTTAAGAGATTTTTTATACTGTTTATACAAAAATATCACTAAATCAGCACATAAATCACTATATTATTGAATAAAATTACTAAATCAACCAGCAAATCACTAAAATCAAGTGATTCTTGTTCTCATAGGATGGCAACCCTGGTTGATATGCGCCTCGTAAGTGGGTAAGTCCTTCATGCAAACATAAATAAAATACAAAGCATCAACAACCTCAAAATAAAAACCCTTTTTTCCATCTTGCTCCATCTAGATTTTTATATTGGTTGCTACAAAATTATCAAGATTATATAATCAGCCATAAATTTTCGCCTTTGTTGTGACGCCGAATCGTGAAACCAAAAATAAGTGGAAACTGATTTGGTAAATACAATTATGCTTTTAGTTCATAAAAATTCAAAGATATTTCCTCGAATAATCATTTAAGGAAGATATAGCTTACGAAAAGCTAGCACAAGGAGTTCACCCTCGCAGAGCATTTTCGGTTTATACAGCAAATATTTTCAGTGTGTTTTCTGTTTCTGTTTTGGTTACTTTCTTACATAGTTTTGCTCATTCAGTCACTTTTTGTAACTCAGCTTACTGCGAATTAATGGCAGTGTTCGTCTTTTACTATAGCAATCAGGAAAGTTACACTTCCTAGAGCTCCATTACAACATTTTTTTCGCTCGTTTTCTGCTGATTTGTCACATGTTAACATTTCATTCTCTGATTTTTCCTAACTTACTCTAAGATATATATATCTGTATAGGTCTCCACTAAACCAATTGAAATAACCAAATTTCCTTTTACTGCTTTTCTTCATTCAACTTAAAAAATTCAAAAACAATATTATGCCCCAACAGAGAGCAGAGCTCGTAAGGATGGGACAGTACAATTACATAGAAAAAAACACCTACGTCTTATCATACTAATAATTCCAAAAATTAACACGGCAAAAACAAATAAAATAGAAAAAAACACAAAAGAAAGGAACAAGGATATCTAAATAACTAAATATCGGGCAGGAGGGCGTGGGAGGCCATCCCAAACAAGGGACACACAAAGAAGAAAATCAAATAATTTAATGTTCCATCATCAATGATGAATAATCAAACATTAGCAAACAATCTTTAATATTTGTTTTTTTTTTAATTTAGCTAAGATTTTTGAGCTGGATCAAAAAGAATTATGTCATTGAGCTTATAATTGTTTGCAATGAAAGGTATTTGGTACCTAATCAAAATCTTGAACTTTCAGAACTTACAAAAGGAATTCCGTACATCCCAGACCGCTGGCAATCCGAATGAAGAAGTACAATTAACTGAGATATATCATAGAAATAGTTATTAGAATTTTGGATTTGAAAATCCCATATTGAAATATAATAACGTTTTAGTTTCTGATACATTTTCAAGTTTTGAAGGTCGATGTGAAAAATTTCCACTATCCTTGATACTTCACAGGTTTTGCTTAGCCTAAAAATACCCCTCCCCAAAAAATTGGATTTATGTAAACTTACACTGGAGATAATAACACAGACTTGATAGTATTTTTTTTACTATTTAAGGATAATGGTCGCCTGCCTTTTCAGAGCAAGCCGACAAATATTTTAAAATTTGGTTAAGAGTCAGCTGATTAGAGCTTCAATGTTAATCCTTAGCTGTAATAAAAAATGAATTTAAACTCGACATGGCATTCTAGATTTTTGGAATTTATATTCGTTATCATCGGATTACATAAAAAAAAAACATTATATACTTATTATAAACATTATAAACTAACTTTAATAGATATGACAAAATGTCCTCCATTCTTTAGAAAGTATTGAGCGTTAAGTGCAACAATACGGGCCTGATCAGGCTGAGCCACATCTGCAAAAATTGTATCAACCATGCCAATTAGCATTCTGTATTTGTGAGGATGTCGGGCGTCTTCAATAATAGGTACAACATTGGTTCGTTTCTTGGCCATATTTAATAGGTCACGACCAGAACGATGGGAAAATTCGACAGCATATACGACACCTTCCTAAAAGGGAAAAAATACTCACATCAAGGTGAAAGTATCCGCGTGGTTTAGGCATGGAATAATAAACACGTTTTTTTAATAAAAACAAACACGCGGTTGGATTTTGAGATCAACTTGATCATAAGACTCACTGTGTGATCGATGCCTTTTGGTTGTTTTCATTAATTCTCAGTCAATTAAAAAATTGTCAATTAATATTTTCTATCTAAGTATACAGACTTAATATATAGACTATAAGTATATAGTCTTTTCTATTTGAACATAGACTTAATCAAGTTCAATTTTTAGTTAAAAATCGTACAATTATCCCTTCGAGACCTGAGACAAAGGATTGTGTGGATCTTCTAGAATTCTAGGGCTTAAACAAGGTCAAGTATTTCCCAGACTTTATACAATAGAATCTTTATGCTTGATAAATCGCAATCGAAATGAATTTAAAAGAATATATTAATTGAATAAAATTATGTTATGCTTGTTTTTGTCGTTCCTTATGGCCTTCATCAATTTATCCCAACAAAAAGTCAGCCAATATTTCTCTCATAAACTGAAGCTGTCAACATGGCTAGGACAAATAAAACAACTAAAAAAAAAATTTAAAAAAAAGAACACCACGGGATTCTGAAATCTGTACCGAGGAAATCAGAAAGAAGGTTATATGCATGTTTAAGGATGTTTATAAGAAATATTAAGAGTTAAGTAAACTTTCTTTTGTTACATTACCATACTTAAGAATATTCAGTCATCAAGAAAGTGAAAAATATATTATATTCTCACAGAAGTTATACAGTAGTAGTCTTAATTCGTCCCTAATTCGAGAAACAATTTTTTTTGTATTATTTGTTGTAAAGAGTAGGGGACTTGTAATGCCTCGCCTACAGAGTCTTTAAGAAGTACATAATACGTTATAACCTGAATGCTAGGCAGACCTAGCGTTTTCGCTACGGTTTTTATTATTTGATGTAAAGCGTAGGGGACTTCTATTGCCAAGCCTACAGTCATCGTTTTACCAAATCAAAATAGTTGGTGACAGTTTTTTAGACATTTAAGAAGCCATGAGAGTAAAAGGCAAAACCGTCTTTAAAATCAGACATGGTTTGTGACTATAATTAGGCAAGGTTACTTTAAGTGATACTTTAAGCATTATAAATAATACTTTACAATATATTATTTGTTGTAAAGAATAGGGGACTAGGCAGACTTAGCATTTTCCTTCAGTTTTTATTATTTGATGCAAAGCGTAGGAGACTTCTATTGCCAAGCCTACAGTCATCGTTTTGCCAAATCAAAATAGTTGGTGACAGTTTTTTAGACATTTTAGAAGCCATGAGAGCAAAAGGCAAAACCGTCTTTAAAATCAGACATGGTTTGTGACTATAATTAGGCAAGGTTACTTTAAGTGATACTTTAAGCATTATAAATAATACTTTACAATATATTATTTGTTGTAAAGAATAGGGGACTAGGCAGACTTAGCATTTTCCTTCAGTTTTTATTATTTGATGCAAAGCGTAGGAGACTTCTATTGCCAAGCCTACAGTCATCGTTTTACCAAATCAAAATAGTTGGTGAGAGTTTTTTAGACATTTTTGAAGCCATGAGAGTAAAAGGCAAAACCGTCTTTAAAATCAGACGTGGTTTTTGACTATAATTAGGCAAGGTTAAAGATACTTACATGAAATGGATTAAAAAAAGAAGCAGAAAAAACATAAACTTTTCAAACGGAGCTTCGTATTAAACAGTTATTTTCTCTAAGTTTGATCTTCAATCCACTTCTGAAGTCCACCTCTTTACACTTAAGGGAAGGGGGCCATTGGACCTTTTTTAGATCTAAAATTTCTGCACTTGAAAGAAAAGAGGAGGAGAAACAAAATATATCCACGTAAAAAACCAATACAAATCAAAAAATTGAAGAGAGCAAATGAAATGAGGAGGAGGTAAAACTGAGCTTCACATGAGGAGAAGGCTAACCGCCTTCTCCTCCTTAATTGCCACCATTGGGCTAGTTTATAGAATTCGTACAACCCTGGTGCCCTACTAATGTCTATTTACAGTTCTAAAACGTGTTTAATATAACTTTGCAATTCTTCAGTCTCTTCAAAATCTTCAGTCTCTGTGCGATACCAATTCAGGAGCTTATCCCCCTTCATTTATCGTTTTTAGATCGTTTAGGAAAGAGTTTGAGAATGTAGCATTAGATGGGGAGAGGGGGACATTCTCGGTATAATACCCGTCTGCTGTATTGTTTTGCTTGTTTTTAATGCTAACAATTCCATTTATTTTCAGCAATGTACATTGTAGTTGTCAGGTTTATAATCTATAAATGTTTATAGATTATATGTTCGTTTAAATATTTAAATAAAATATATAAATAAAATAAATTAAATTAAATTTAATAATTTATTTAAATTTAATTTAATTTATTTAAATTTTAATTTTTTATTTAAATTCATTTAATTTAAAATAAATTTAAATATATAAATTAAATATATAAATGTGTATAGATTAAATGTTATGTTTATAGATCTATAGTTGTTTATAATCTATAAATGATGATAACGCTAGTGATATCAAGCGGTGCTAACCATTTCCCTTATTTTAACGAGGTTTTAATATGGAAGGTTTCTAAAAATAAACACTTGCCATTTATGCAGTTTGAATAAACTTTGAAAGACAGAATATTAGAAGTGTTTAATTTACACAAGTTTCAATTAATTTCGTCCATAATTAGTGCTTGTAAAGTAATTTGTAATTTAAAACAAAAGCTAAAAGCTCATATGGCACTTGTGACAAGGCCGGACGAGCCAAGAGCTCATATGGTATGAGCTCAAGCGAAATCCTAAAAATCAATAGATTGATTTAAAAGGAATATCGGAGGCTTAATGACGGTCGGGACTTAAAATAAGAGATCTGAGCCACGAGATCCTTCTAAATATCAAAATTCACTAAGATCCAAAACCCACTCGTAAGTAATAAATTCCTCATTTTTTCTACTTTTTCCTCTCCCTTCAGCCCCCCCCCCAGATGGTCTGATCGGGGAAAACGACTTTATCGAGTCAATTTGTGCAGCTACCAGACACCCCTACCAATGTCGATCGTCCTAGCACGCCCAGAACCACCAAACTCACCAAAGCACTGAACCCCACCCCCTAACTCCCCCAAAAAGAGTGAATCCAGTACGGTTACGTCAATCATGTATCTACGAAATTTGCTTATTCTACCCACCAAGTTTCATCCCGATTTCTCTACTCTAAACGTTTTCCAAGATTTCCGGTTTCCCCCTCCGACTCCCCAAGGGTCAACAGATCTGATCGGGATTTGAAATAAGAGCTCTGAGACATGAGTTTCTTCTAAACATCAAATTTCATTAAGATCCGGTCACCCGTTCTTAAATTAAAAATTCCTCAATTTTTTTAATCTTTCCAAATCAACACCCCCCAGCTCCTCCAAAGTGAACAGATTCGTTCTAATTACTTCAATCACGTATCTATAACCTGTGCTTATTCTTCCCATCAAGTTTCATTCCGATATCTCCACTCTAAGCGTTTTCCAAGATTTCTGTTTCCCCCTCCAACTCCCTATGTCCCCGGATCCGATTCGAATTGAAAATGGAGCATCTGAGACATAAGATACTTCTATATATCAAGTTTCATTAAGATCCGATCACCCATTCGTAAGATAAAGATACCTCAATTTTGACGTTTTCCAAGAATTACGGTTTCCCGCTCTAACTCCCCCCAATGTCACCGGATCTGGTCGGGATTGAAAATAAGAGCTCTAAAGCACAAGGTCAAAAATGAATCAAGAATCAAGATACAAAAATGAAAAAAAAAATGTTAAGGCTTTCGATTCCCTGAATTTGGTTTCACTCAACCTTATTTTTCCTCTTTTTCTAGACATGCACTCTAACGAAAAGAAATAGGCAAAAGGGAAAACGAATAGGAAAATTTTATTTTCCTTTTGGATGAAGATAATTTTAAATGGGGGAAAATAAAAACAGGGTGGAAAGGTAAGACATAATGGGGAAAATAATGGCAGAAAAAATGTGACGAAGTGACACACATAATGACGACAAAGATAATAGTTTTGGAAGTGTCATCAAAAAACCTGTTGGAAACCAAAACGAACCAGCTGCTGATTTTCAGAAAAAGAAGCAGATTCACTTTAACCTACATTTCTGCCATTCACGAGATTTTGTGTTAGACTTGAAAAGAAAAACAATAGAGGTCATTTAAAAAGCCTCAACAAAAGATAATAAATACCTCCCGGTCCCCAATCATACCTTTTTGCATAATAGGAGACGTCAAAAACGAAAGTCATCTTAAAATAAGACAACGGACAATGAGGGCGACCTAATTAGAAAAATGAAATTATAAGAAGCAATAAATACTATGACTCGTTTTAAAAAATAAGAGCCAATTTTTTTACTTATTCAAAAACAACCTACCGGGCCAACAATATCAGATACATGTGAGACAGTAGTTCCTGACGCAGCACCAAGGTATAATACTTTAGTTCCAGGTTTAATATGGACCTGATCCACACCACCAAGAATGGCAGCGGCCAACTTAGAACGGAAGGGATTCCAGACTCTGTACTCAACTTTCTTTCCATCTTCAGCCTGCAAAATAAGGGGAACAACTATGAGCAACAATATTATTTGGCTCCAGAGACCTTATGAGGTAGTGGACCCTTTACTGGTAAATTCCCAATTCACCAGCAGAATTTTACCAGTGTTCAACCTACCACTGGCAAGCTGGGAGGTTTTATTCTGTTACTTTCTCAAATTACTTTTTTGGTGAAATTTTCCTTTAGTTTGAAAAATTAGTCGATGTATTGACTAAATAAAATTTAGGACAGATATCCAAACAGTATCTGTTATAATAAATCCTTTAAATTGGTAGAATATTTAAGTCTATTTTGAAAATTACTGATGAATGGTCAAGATTTAAAATTACTTATCACAGGTGTTGAAAGATTTTAGTGGTTTTAGAATATTTTTTAGGTGGCTCTGTTTGGAAATCTAACTATCTTTACTTTGAGGGAATTAAAAACTGCATTGCAAGCTTTTTTATATACAATTAAGAATATTTTAAACCCTCAATGCATGTGCTTGCAACGGTATGAGTTATCATAGGCCTTAAACCAAACAGTATATTCTTAAAGTCAGAATCATGGCCAGTACCTTTCATATTTAGCAGAACGCTAATTTTCAGCAATATGGGCGGGGTTGGGTAGGGGCTAGTGCTGGGTTCACTAATGAAATACACATTGGGATAATTCAAAATTAGATAGCGGTATTGAAAATAAAACCGTATATTTCAAAAATTTCTATTTTATGCACTTTACAATGGCATACACTTCTAATATTTTGTTATACCATGAGTCAGAGCGCCTTTACCAAAGATCAAAATAATGGATTTAGGTAGTGATAGCTAGTACAGTACCGAATAATTAGACTTAATATTGGTAAAACTAAGTTAAGAAGCCCGAAATGAATCAGATTTCACATAGGCAAAATTTACAGGATTGACTATATGGATGTGCTCCCATAACTAAATATGGAGGTTATATTAGATATAAAGTCTATTTTGCCTACAAAGAAAAGAAGCGTAGAGAACTAACTAAAATTAATGAATAATAACTGATATTTAAAGATCTTTGGTTGGCATTAAGAAACTTCACTCCCTTCGCTTCAGCACCAAGTGGCTGCGTTGCAAATTGCCTTTTGCAACTTAACCTTTGGCAACCGGACTAATTACACAGGTAGTCCAAAAGATTTTGCCCCTTATAAATTTTTCTCCACATCTAATTACAAAAAATTTTCTAGTATCTATTACGTACATTATACATGTACCATAGGAGCATAGTTGTCCAATCCTTTGGATAAGGTCAAAGACTTTCAAAACAAAATAAATTGGATTGTTAGGGGACTTTTTGGATTATTAGGAGAAAGAGCCCTTCAGACCAGTCTAAGGGAAGGGATTCTACCCTAGCCCCCGCTTTTGAATGTATGCATGTATGTAACATGTTGCTTACGCATGGAAATAGTCCTATTGTTTGCTGATTTTAGTAACGTAGCTACAGTGTGATGGTTCAAAATGGTGACACAAAGGGAAAAATTAAACTACAAAGACATGCAAATACACACACAGTTACAAAATACGGACATAGATCCATCATTGGCTGGCGACAAAATACATAAATAAAAAAAATAACGTCATCAACATAGATGGGTCTGGTTGAGGTACTTTTTGATGTTTATTATTGATTTTGTTTTTGTTCCCTCAGGGAAAGCAGCCAAGAGCTATAGGAACGGCTGGCAAAAATTCCATCACAATAGTGAACATAAAGACACACGAAGCAGTGTCTTCACGAAGCACCAAAATCCCTAATTTAAGGATTCACAACGAAATATCAGGTTTTTCTGCTTTATTATTCGATGTAAAGGGTTGGAAACTTCTACTGCCAAGTCTCCCCCGTTTTTAGAAAGTGAGTAATATATTAGACTCTATCACAAGTTATACAATAGTAGTCTTAATTCGTCCCAAATTGGAGAAACACGATAAAATGTTTACTTTATAATATGCAGCATGTCTATTATCATTTTTCTTTCCGGTTTTATCCACATTAGAGGCAACACTCTCGCGCTGCCTATAGTAAAGAGACATAAGGCGTCAATGTATTATTTATTTTCAAGACCCACTTCATATGAGAGGAATGGTCATATAAACTTCGAAGGGAACTCATTAGACTGGAAATTAAAAATTCTGCTCCCACTTTTAAGGCCCTAACGTGATCGAAGGGCAGCCAGCCCTCTCGATGCCCTTTTTAGGTGCAATCCCCACAAAGACACCTGGTCAAAATTTTGAGATAGCCTTTTCGTTTAAAATGTTCTCAAGATTAAACAACTATGACAGAAGAGATGTGATGCCCCCCCCCCCTCAAGCTGCTAGGGCAAGAGCTGTCAGTTTTACAAGTTATCAATTGTTTACATATAGAGTTCGTTAATGGGAAATGGGTGCGTGTTTGGTCCTGAGTCAACTTACATCAATTGCAATTCTTTTCTCTCCATATACTGATTCACCAGCAACTCCATTTAGAGTAACAAGGGCATCCTCTTTTCCTCTGGCAATAAATACTCCTTCATGTCTGTGTGGCTCAATAAATACTTTTGCACCACCTTTGAACCCACCTACAATAACAATAAAATTTAACATAAATCAATAAAAAACTATATGTACATAAATTATAAGATGCGTTGTAAATAATCCAAGCACTAATGAGGCTCCATGTATCATCACTCCACATTAGTTCTCGCAGAAGAAAAAATCTTTCGCAAGTACTGCAAGTTTTTTCCATTCAACCAAAATTAAATTGTTTCAACTGTTCTCAACAATAGTTCATTGGACTGCTGATTCAAAGCAAAATCCGCATGACGTGCAGAAAATTCTTGGTCATATTTGGCAGAACAATGCCAAATTAATCGGAGGACGATTAAACATTTCCATTTGAAAGTATTTGCGAATTATTTATGAATGAATTGTATCAATCTGTTATCTCTAGATAAACATATGAAGGTTGTCAAGTATCTCTGGGTGGGATCTGGATTTACCTCTATATCAACTAAAACCATGTTATTTTGTTACAGATTTTAATTTGATGTAAAATACACCCTTGAGTTATGGACACGACACAATGGTTTTGATTAAAAAAAAATTAGGGGGATATATTTCTTTAAATCTGTTGTGGCAATTGTATTTTCTTTTTCAATGAAAATACCAAAAAAGGTATTTTTTCAAAGTCTGGGAGGGGAGGGGGCATTGATGCCATTGGCATGATAATTCATCACTTTTTCCAATCTTATACAGACGTTCAATGCACTCTCTCTAATAAAAGGTAAGTAAGGCGAGTTCTAACAATTTTCTTTTTCTTAGTTCAGCCATTCCTCCAACTTAACCGCATCAATATCAATTTTACCCAACCAAATGGAATAAAAAGACGGTCTACATTCTTTTGTTAATCAAGTGTGTGAAAATTAGAATTTGCCTCCTTCAACTATTGCTGATACAGTTAGGATTGCATTATTTAAAAAGTAAGCGGGTAAAATTCGTCATAAAAGAGTTTGATTCAGCATAATGGTTACTTAATATGCATGTCTTCTTTCTTTTATGAGATTGCCTATTAGATTTGTGGTTCCTTTTTTGTGCATCTTTTACTGAAGAAATGCTGAAAACAGTTTCTATGTTTGGAATCCTGTGAACAGATTTACCATTTCATGCCTAAAAAAATTATAAGCCATACTACTAAGATGTTTCTATATCTTTCCCAGCCACAGATTTCAGCTGAATTTTTAAGAGTAAAACTGACCTTATCAATACATCCACAATAAATCAAAGGTATGTATATTGTGGATCCTAACAGGTTATTTCAGTTGACTAGTCCTATTCAACTTGAGAGCACAAATTTTCATCAATACCATTAGCACAGAATTGTTTAAGGGTAGATTGGTAAAATCGTCATTTTATGCTAAAGAGATTGATTCAAATGTAATAGCTCTGTAAATATGTGAGTCTGGTTTCTTTCTTTTCTTATTTCTATGTTTGGTTTTGTGTTTATTGTTGTTTTTATACTTATTTGTTCTTACAATTTTAAGTTACTATTTCATGCAACAAGCCTGTGGCTTACCGCATATTTGTTTTGATAAATAAACCAAAAATTTGAAAATCAGTCAAAAAATAGTTTTAATGGGACCTTATATGATGTCTTAAACATACGTCAAGTTTGTGGAAGTTATCAGTGTCCCTATTGCCTCCTTTATAGTGGCACCCTGTGTCCATCTTTAAAAAGGACAATGTACTCTAATAAACACATGATAAGGACAATAGAATAAAACTGAACAAGTTCCGTACAGTAGAAATTGCTTTTTGGACAGAGTTATGATGAAACGATTACTTTCTGTTTGAGGGGGATATTAGATGCAACAACCCATGTGTCTGCTTTCTTTTTTATATGATTATTTGGTAGGTTTATTCAGACTATTTTCCGTTTCTAGTAAATTTTGCAGCAAAGTTTTGGCTTCCGGCATTTTTTTTTTCAATTAAAAATAAAACCACAAGCTTGGAAATACAACTCTAATTGGACCACAAGTACGAAAACATTATATTCTTGTTTGCATGCAGATCAAAGCTCTAAATAGACCAATTAGTGGCTACGTCAGCCCATATTTTACAAAACTATAGCAAAAATATAAGAGCATGGATTGTGGTGTTTTATACTAATTGCAAGCACAGAACAGTAAATCAATCACATTTATTGGTGTTTCCCAAGGAGCCTCACTCCACGTAAGGAAACATGTTAAGAAAACAATTGTTACCTCATTATACGCAGAATAATCATAGTTAACACATTTTGCATGAAGCTAAACTTTATTTTCACTTCTTTCATTGTTTTACATTTTTTCTACATAATTTCTGAATTGTTTGTGTCTATTCTCTAAAACTTACTTCAGCTTCGAAAAACATACTCAACAAACGCCCAAACGCGATCTTCATAATCTACCCTAATTTGTCACTATTTCTCTTTTAACACGTGATATGAGAAATAATTTAGATGGCGTTTACGTGTTTAATTCATGTTGACACCACTGCGGTTTGTATATGGTGACCTCCACAAACAAATTTTGTAGATCCCATTTGTTTCAGCAAAAATTTGAAAACTTAAAGAATTCTTATAGAATTCAAACACCAAAGCTAACCCAAACAAATGAGCAAAAAAAAATTCTGTAGTGCAGTCAATTTGCCAAAACATCAAGAAAAACTCAAAAAAGAAACAAATAAACCAATTAGAAACTGTTTCACCACAGAAAACCAAACAGTTCGTCAGGTGAAGAGTATTTTCAATCCACAGCCAAAGAGAAACTAAACTCAGCCAGAATGTCAGACAACTAAAAGGAACCCATCTCAAATAAATATCCAGCAGTGGCATATAGTGTCCCTTAGCAATATGAAACTGAAAGAGATGACCACTTTTATTTCAAGACATGTAGTAGACATAATATGCCTACAGGAAACTAACCTTAATAATTAGAAAAAAAGTCCAAATAAAAGGCTTTGAGACATACAAGAAGACAGATCAACCGGAAGAAAAGGAGGGGATGTATCCCTGATGATAAGAAAAGGGATCCCATATTCTCTGGTATCCCCAAAGATATTTCTTAACGAAGTTGATACAATTGCAGTCGAAATCCTACAACATGATGGAAAACTTCTTAAAGCAGTCTCAATTAATAACCAAAATGGAAGAAACAATATACCTGAAGTGATAAAAAAAAAAATAACCTAGGATCGTAAAAACAAAATTTTGGGAGATTTTAATACCCACAGCTATCTGTGGGAAGATCCTGAACAATGAAACTCGGCAGGGAAAAGCGTAGAGAAGGCAATCCTAGAACTAAATTTGATGGTTATTACCCCATATGGTCTAAAAACACACTACAACCCAAAAGAAAAAAGGTTTGGAACAGCAGACCTTCAAACAGCCCCACCAGAGTTTTGACCAATGCAAACGTTAAGCGGATTCCAGAGTTACAAACAGACCACTGCGCCATTCTCACTTCCACTGTAGAGGTTTCACATACTCCAACCCCAGCTACATACAAATTCCAACATTCCAACAAGGTTTATCGACACTGTCGATAAACCTTGTCAAATAAAATAAAAAAGGGAAACACAGACACAGACACACAGTGTAAGACAGACACTAATCAGATTAAAAAAACCGATCATCAACTAAAAAACTGAGTCAATGCAACAATTCACTGATTAATAATTTTTACAAATGCAGGAATGAAACTCTTCTTGTATCTCTTGTGGATTGGTGGGATTGACTGTGCTCTTTGCTGACAATACAGCGTGTAGCGTAAAGGCTCGCAATGCAACCTTTCTAAGACAAAGTCTATCAGATGTGACAACAAGACTAATGGAAAGGTTTAGCTGTAATAATCTCAATGTTAACTGGGATAAGACAAAGCTTATTGTATATTCTAGTGCCCAGAAAAGGTTTCCAGATCTACGTTGAATCTTGATTGAAAAATATGACTTGAACGTGTAGAGTTGAAACGATACAATACTTAGGAATTATATTGAATGCAAAGTTGTCACATAAGACCCATATTGACAAGCTTTGTATCAAGCTGAGCAGAAATGTTGGGATAATGTGACACTTTCGTCACCACCTACCATAACATCCAATGCGTTGCATATATTTTTCTCTTATCTATTCATATACAAACTACTGCGCCATAGTTTACGTAAATACATTCAAAACCCATCTTCATTCACTTCAGGTTCTCCAAAATAAAGCCATGCAAACACTTATAAGTTACCTTCCTGCACCATCATCTATTCCAGACTCATCTTCAACAAAGAGTGCATATGAATACCTAAATATTTTACTTATTACACTCCTTATACCATTTACTACAGTGTTGTTTCCAGTGAAATAAAAGAAAAATTTGCTTTCATCTCTTCTTCTTCAATCCGACCTGCTTCCCTTGGAATCTACTCGACTCTACTCTGCTCAACAAATTTACTAATTCACCAGCCTCTTGTCAGATGTGAGCAATTACGGTTTTCTTTGAGGTATAGTTTGATAACAAATTTAATAATTATGAAAATAATATCAAGGGATTGTCTCTGAGTAGTATAAAGAAGACATTTAAAGAGTTTTTGATAAATGAATATTAAAGTTTTTTTTATGATTTTGATGGGTTTGCCTCTCATGTCAGTTCTAAAGTTGTCTGTTTGTTTTTTGAGGTTGTTGTATGATTGTGAGTTTGAACTGACAATGACAAATAATATATTGCAGAATTTCAAAATAAATAACCGTAATATATAAAACTATAGATTAAAATGAGTGGTGAAATATTATCGGAATGATTTCCTGCATTGCTCTGGAGTTGTATGGCTGTAGCTTGTTGTGGTGACAGGTGTCGTGCTTGTTTCGTGTAATATTTGGTGTTAGGATATCGCACTGGTTCTGTGATGAAAGAAGGTCATGTCCAAAGCCCATTAGAAGTTCGTGCCTCCTTGTTCCAAGTGTTGTTACACCTGACAGAACAAGACATTCTTCATAAGGTAACAGTGTATCCCCCAAAATCACTCGCAATGCATACTTTTTATTCCTCAAAATCACTCGCAATGCACGCTTTTATATTCCCTCAAGTTTGTTAGTTTGATCTTTTGTGTGATCAGTGTACCAGACTGGACAGGCATGAGTACTGGACAGGCAACTGGTGAGTGCTATTATTTTTTTCCTATTTTGAAGAAAGTTGTTTGTTTTTATTTATAATTCTTATGCCATTCATGCTATACTCTCTACCAGGAGTAGATCACACTTATGCTGTAATTATTGTACAAAATAAAAGAACCTAAACCTAAATGTTGTAAGCAATGCCTTAAGTGTTACACTGAAATTCATAAATCCATTCCGTCATTAAAAAAAGTTAAATAAATATGATTAGATAATGTATTACCTCTTCCTCCCCTACCACGCGGTGTTCCTCGTCCACCTCCTCTGCCACGCGGTGTTCCTCTTCCACCACCACCAAAGCCACCACGTCCTCCCCCTCCTCCACGTCCTCCTCCAAATCCTCCACGACCACCTCGACCTCCTCTGTCACCTCTTGGAGTAAAACCTGAAAAACACAACAAATTAGTGGGAAGTAAAGAAAGATAGAGAGGCATCCAGTGTTACTAAGAATATACTATTTCTGGTCATGGTCTATACCTCCATGATAGTACTTTCTGGAAGAAATAGTATTTTTCACTAGCATAATTATTTGTAGTATACACTCCCTCCAGCAATTCAAATACATTGCTTAACATTGTTGTCAACAGATATGCAGCCTATATTTGTAAGTTATGTGTATTCTATTATTTAGTTCAATCTTTTTGGCTTTATATTATTTGGTTCTTAATATGCTTAAAGCTTGCTCATATTTTTTTTTAATGGTATAGCACTTTCCTCCTAGTCATACTTGGAAAATAAATATTTTGGTTAAAATTGTATTTGCTGTAATCTTAGATACCAAAGAAAACTGTCATTGTTTTTACTCTACTGTAAAATGTATCTTTTAGCATTATGCCCTTAGAACCAAGGCTAGTGATATATGGTCAACATACTTACAATAAGAAGGGACAAAAAAAGATCAGAGTCCAAAAAGTTACTTTAAGATTTAAAAAATACATTTTTGTTTCTTCTTCATGCTTAGGGGGTGACAACTTTTTTATAAAAAAAAAATGAGTGATTCTAGTATAAAAGTCAAATAAAAACACCAGAAAGAACACATGAACAGTTTAAAATTAATGTCAAATTTTAAGCCTGACTGTCTTTGGGCTGCCCTTGAAGATGTATAGACTACCAGTAGGAAAGTCCCTTTGAGGTCCAAGACAATTGAATGACTTGTAAAGCTGTCTATTGAATTGTCATTTTCTAATACTTATGAACAGGAATAATCTGACAATTTTCTACATCAAGTTAAAAAAAGTAAGCATTTCTTAGTGTATCACTGATGTAGGATGAACTCAAAAATCTTAATAGTTTCAGAAGGGACTGGGCTCAAGGCCCCCTCCCCCAAAATTTGTTTGCCTGGACAAATAGCTAATACTTATCACCAGAAGGTGGACTATTGGAGAATATTTTCAGAAACTTGAATAATTTTGGAACACATTTTTACAGACTTTTAAATAACAGATAAACATTCAAATGGAGAAGTCCATTTATTAGACACTTTATTAGTGTCTAATCCATTATTATTTATTAGTCCATTTATTAGATACAAAAGCCTGGATATTTTCAGTCACATATATAGCAACCATCATAGCAGAAATGCCAAAGCATTTAAATTAAAACTAACATATTGATACAGAATATAATAATCAACTTCCAGTTTGTTCACTAGATTTGTTTGAGAGAATTCAATAACAGGGTTAATACATAATTTAAGGTATTAATACCTAAAATACTTAATTTAAGGTATCATGTCAAAAATACAGGTTTTGAACCTTAGATGGGAATGTGCCCAGCTGCTCTACCTGAGCATTTTCATTGCTTCCAAAATAAAGATATGTTGCTGCTCATTTTTCCTGCCATCTGTTCTTAGGTATGGCATAAAACAATTACCATTTCTATTTTGAAAAATACATCTATTAAATTATAAAGAAAAGAACATTAATCATCTAACAATTCCTCTCCCAAATTAAATAAAAAAACAAGTTTTTGACAAAGAACAAAAATTACTCCATATGAGAAAGGGGCTGTTCCCTCCTCAGCGCCCCGCTCTTTACGCTAAAGTTTGACTCTTTCTCTCAACTCTACTTTTTTAAAAAATAAGAAACTTTAGAGTACAGAGCAAGGCATTGAGGAGGGAGCAGCCCCTTTCAGATACAGAGTAAGTTTTGTTTGTTTTAAGTTTTAATGTTGCTCCTTACTTTCAGTTAAAAAAAACTTGTTTTTGTTATTCATTTTCTGAACGTTTTTGTATTAATGCATGTTTTGATTTTGGCTCTTCACACATGAATAATTAAAACAAAATTTGCATATCAATTAATTTTTTTGGCTAAATGGCTTTTTCATAGTTTTGATTGGATGATTTTGGGAAAGAAAGGAGTGAGGGAGTAGGCCTAGCTACACTCCAATTTTTTGGTTACTTAAAAAGGCAACCAGAACTTTTAATTTTACAAACGTTTTTATTAGTAAAAATATACATAACTTACGAATCAACTTACATAACGAACTTCTAAATCTGTATGTTTTGTTACGTAAATGAGGGGGTTCGCCCCCTCGTCAATGCCTTGCTCTTCACAATAAAGCTTAAATTTTGTCTCAATTCCTTAAGAATGATCCCTGAATCACAAAGGCAAATAGAATAAGTAGTTGAAATAATAAAAAATTACTTTAGTGTAAGGAACAAGGTATTAGAAGGAGGTGAGACCCTCATATGCATAATAACTTCTGTTTGTTTTAAGTTTTAATGCTGCTCCTTACTTTCAGTTGAAAAAACTTTTTCATATTTATTCTTTCATTGTCCTTTAAAAAATACTAAAAAATCCTGCACCCCCTTCATGGAAATTCTTTTCCATGACAAATTCATCAATGGAAAGTCCCCCCCCCCCACTCAACCAAAAAATCCCACTGGAAGTGTATGTACACTATTCAATAACCCTTACTATGTGTAAACACTGGCCAAGGTTTATAACTTGCAGCCTCTCCCATGGGGACTGTGGGGGAGTAAGTCGCCCCCAAAGACACAGTTTTTAGGTGTTTTTTTTTACTATGCTGAATAAAATGGCTATCTAAGAAATTTGATCTGGTGACTTAGGAAAAAATGTGCATGGGAGGGAGCCTAGGTGCCCTCTAATTTCTTTGGTCACTTAAAAGGACACTAGAACTTGTAATTTATGTTAGAATGAGCCCTCTTGCGACATTTTAGGACCACTGGGTCACACCTTGAAAAAAAAGACAATAAAACAAATTAACATGCATCCATGATCCATCTTGTGGCAAAAAATACAAAATTCCGCAATTTTGGAGATAGGAGCTTGAAACTTCTATTGCAGAGTTCTCTGATATTCTGAATCTAATGGTGTGATTTTTGTTAAGATTATATGACTTTTAAGGGGTGTTTCCCCCTATTTTCTAAAAAAAATGCACATATTCTCAGGATCATAACTTTAGATGGGTAAGACTAAAAATGTGATTCTTTTGATGTAACTATTGGTATCAAAATTCTGTTTTTTTAGAGTTTTGGTTACTATTGAGCTGGCTTGCTCCTTACTACAGTTCATTACCACACACTGTTTGACTAAAAAAATCCTATGCAAATTAAAGCACAAATGTTTTAAACTCAAGACAAGCATAAATTAGGTTATACAAGACATAAAAGATAAGATGAGCAGAAATTACTATAAATGAAGAGATGAATCCTAAAACAAAAAGAAATCATGATGAACAACTAAGTAAGATTTAAAACAAATATATAATTAATATAAACAATGGGTAGCAATGCAACCCCTCAAATTGTCCCAATTTGCAACCCCTCACATTGTCCCATAGCAGGTAGTGTCAATTAAGCTTTGCTGAAAACTTAATACATTTCTGAAATGGGAATTCCTGTTCAGTAAATTGTTTCACTGTGTTTGGAGGTAGTGAATTTAAAAGGAAGGAAACATAGACAAACATAAAATCTTGCTGAATCAGTACAAAATTAATTGTCACAAATTTTCAATTTCTTTACAGTAAGTGCAATTATGCCAAACATCAAGCTCCCAAAAGCTTAGAATTTCATTTCTGATTTACTGAAAAATAGACAAATACCTTAAATTGAAAGCTTATATCCAACTAATTTTCTACACACTTAAAAGTACAGGATTTAGAAGGAAGAAACCTTTGATGATCAAATGTTACTTATTAGACAAAAAAAAACTACATTGATTATAAACTATTTATTTACTGATTAAGTCAGACTTATCTAATTATTAGTTCCAGCAGAATTTTATGAATTTAATCAGTGTTAAATGAAAAACCAAAAAAAAAAACATTTAGTTTTCACATCAATTTTAACAATATGAAAAAAAGAAGGGGACAGGTGAAGTTGAGTTATCAGAAGAGTAGAACCACTAAAGAGTAGGATAAAAAGTATAAAATTTACACCTTTTAATTTTAAAAGCCTTTTAAATTTAGTATTTCTTCTATATTAGTCTTTTTTATTTTTCTTCTTGTATCATTTTAATAATGCAAGAAAAAAAAAAACAATTTGAGAAAAAAAGGAGGGGAAGGATGAAGTTGAGTGTAGCAACAAAGTGGGCAAGGGAATCTATCATTCTCTGGGCACCCCATGGAGAGGAATACTAAATGGATTAAAGACAAATAGGATTTTCTTCAAAATGGTATTCATTTCTAATAATACATTGTAATATTGTATTATAAATTATTAATAGCTATATCTAGATACAAATAATATATATTTATAATTATCAGTTTTCTTGTTGTTTAGAAAAAGGATTTTTCAAAACAATTATACAAGTTCAAACATATGAAATAAATATTGTCTTTGAAACAGGTTACAGATGAAACCATGTTCAATTTTTTTCCATAGACACAAACCAATTTTGAAACCAAATATTCAACAAAACAATGTAGAATTTTGTAGCAGCAGGGCAAGGAAGTGATAATTTGTAATATACCATGGATATTTAATATAGGAACCATATTCTTTAATTATTACAAATAACTTTTGTATACTATAGTACCATATTTGTTTCTGGAAGAGAATGGGGGGGGGGATAAAGGGTTGTACCAAGAGGGCCAGTTATGCTCATTATATCATTGAGCAATTTAAATTCTGATTAAGTTTCAATTGCTCATTAATAACAATGTCAGTTTATTTAACTTTTGAATTTGCTTTATAATTTCCAAGGAAAATTTTCGTTTTTTTCTAGTTTAATTTATAATCATTTTATAATTTAAATTGTGAACTTCTATGTAATCAGTTCCATTTACAAGAAGAAACATGGTGGTAGTGGCTGCATAGTGATGTTGGACTCCTATATTGCAATATTAGCTTCAGATTCATAATCAGCAATATTATAAACTCTTATATACCACTTAAGTGAGGATCAAGCACTATTTGGAAAATACACTCAAACTGTTTATACTTTGGACTTTTATTTCAAATTATGCAATAAACATTTGTGAAAAAGTGCCTAGCATTGATCAAACAGTTTGTGTTTAGTCTTACCCATCAAAAGTTACAAGCCTGAGAAAATTTGCCCTATTTTAGAAAATAGGGGGAAACACCCCCTAAAAGTCATAGAATCTTATAGAAAATCACACCATCAGATTCAGCATATCAGAGAACACTATTGTAGAAGTTTCAAGCTTCTATCTACAAAAATGTGGAATTTTGTATTTTTGGCCAGAAGGCAGATCATGGATGCATGTTTATTTGTTTGTTTTTTTCCCCAGGAGTGATTGTATCAACCCAGTGGTCCTAGAATTTTACAAGAGGGCTCATTCTAAAGGAAGTCAAAAAACCTTATAACTATGTCTTAGGGGATAACTTACTCCCCCACACTCCCCATGGGAGGGGCTACAAGTTACAAACTTTGACCAGTGCTTACATACAGTAATGCTTATTGGGAAGTGTACAGATGTTTTCCAGGGGATTTTTTGGTTGGGGGAGGGGTTGACAAGAGGGGGATATGTTGGGGGAACCTTCCATTGAGGAATTTGTCATGAGGGAAGAAAATTTCAATGAAGGGAGCACAGGATTTTCTAGCATTATTAAAAAAAACAATGACAAAATAAATAGCCTAAATGAAAAAAAAAATTCAACTGGAAGTAAGGAGCAGCATTAAAACTTAAAACAAACAGAAATTATTACACATATGAGGGGCTCATCTCCTAATACCTTGCTCTTTACACTAAAGTATTTTTAGTGATTTCAACTATTTATTCTATGGCTTTTGTGATTCAGGGGTCATTCTTAATGAATTGGGACAAAATTTAATCTTTAGTGTAAACAGTGTAGTACTGATGAGAGGGTGAACCCCTCATATATGTAATAAAAACATGAGATTACAAAAATTTGTTACATAAGCTAATTTATAAGTTATGTTCATCTTTTGCTAATAAAAACATTCATAAAAAATTAAAAGTTCTAGTTGCCTTTTTAAGTAACCAAAAAATTGCAAAACAACTAGGCTTCCTCCACTGTTTCTCAAAATCATTTGATCAAAACTATGAGAAAGTCATTTAGCCAAAAAAAATAAACTTGCAAATTTCATGTTAATTATTGCTCTGCAGAGAGCCAAAATCAAAACATGCATTAATTCAAAAATGTTCATAAAGTAAATAAAAAAACAAGTTTTTTTGCTGAAAGTAAGGAGTGACATTAAAACTTAAAATGAACAGAAATTACTTTGTATATGAAAGGGGCTGCTTCCTCATCAATGCCCCACTCTTTACACTAAAGCTTTTTACTGTTTTAAAAAGCAGAGTAGAGAGAAAGAGTCAAACTTTAGCATAAAGAGTGGGGCATTGATGAGGAAGCAGCCCCTTTCACATATGAAATAATTTCTGTTCACTTTAAGTTTTAGTGTCTGATTACAATCAGACAGGGAAAATATCAATTCAACACCCTATGTGCCAGCAATGGCACTTGAGCATCTTTATCCTTTTTATCCTATTTCTGTTCTATTTGTAGATGTAGACAGTGTATTCATATCCAATCCATTTTCAAAGGTTTTAACAAAAAAACAAAAATCTAATTTGGGACTGATAGATTATAGGGAGCAAAACTTTGAATATGAAGAAAAAATTTAGGCCTACCTGAGCAAATGTTGTTAAACAGGAAGCATTTGACTTGCAATGAACTAGGCTTGCCTATCCTCTTGATGACAATACTCTGAGGTCTATATTTGATATAATGCAAAATTGGAAGTTTCAAAAGCAGTATATTTGCATAAATGCTGATTTGGCACATATTGTGTGGTGTAACGGGCCACTATTTTCCATTGTATTTAATCGTTAGCTTTCTATCCTGTTTGATTTATTTGATTGAATAATGAATCTATGCACTACATCATAGAAAATCGCAAGGTTTAGAAAAACACAGAAATTCCTTAAAAAATCCCCAAGCTCCTAAATGAAGAAGTTTTCCCCTAAAAGACTTCGAAAACCTTATAATAGAAGGAAAATCCCTAGAATGGAAACACTACTAAGAATCATTGATACACAGAGAATTCCTAGCCTTAACAAAACAATATTTGTAGACTACCTGGTCTACCCATTTCCACGTTTCTATCACTAGCCTCGCTGTTGTAATCTTTTCTTTACTAATTTCTTATTTACCAGAAATTGCGATTAGCTGCGTTTTATTTCAACAGCTTTGATGAGAATGTTAATCGTCCCTGCTGCCCAGGATAACCTTGACTAGAAAATCAGTGTTCACTCGCTGGAATCTGTCACAGGTTGAATTGGAAGCTGACATGCTTATTTTCTTACAAATCATGTTTTTATTTAAGACTTCAATGGCTCTATAAAAATAATCAAGTAAAAGTAAGGGCAGAATAGCATAATAATATACTAGTGTTAACAACTCATCGCAGCACCAAGCCGCCTGAGGCTGACTAAGCTACGCACGCTGCTCCTCCGTCCCAATCTATTCATAGCGCCCCTCTGTTAACCCTCCCAAGAAGTTCACATTTCCCTCAAGCATTCCCTAATAATATCTTCCCACCCCAGCCAAGGACGACCTGCTTTTAACTTAGTCTTAGACAGTTGGCCGAAAAGGACAAACTTCGGCAATCTGGTATTCACAGAACATGTAAACCCATCTTAACCTTTCTCTTATTACAGCCCTAGAAACCAGGAGTGAACACCCCTTTTTGGACAGCCTGCTATATGAAATACGGTTAGTCAGTTGGGTAACAAAACAATCCGTAGGTAGTTTCTGAGGGAAACATTTAGCAAATCCTTCTCCGGTTTTGGGGTGCCCATGCTTCAAAACCATATTTGACCACTTTCATCAATATATCTTCCAATAGTTTAATCTTGACTCGCATACCTACGTTCCCATCCTTCCAAAAAATTTCTCAGGTGTGAAAGAGCATCCTGGGTCTTGGCTATTTTACTTTTAACATCTTCACTACATCCACCATCTTTACTAATAATACTACCTAGGTAAGTGAAGCTGTCAACTTAAATGATATTTTCGTTACCTAGCATCACCTTTTTATCCTCACTAATTCCTAGCCTTAGCAACTTAGTCTTCTTAACATTTATTTTCAAAGGTATTCTAGCACCTTCACCTCGCAAAACATGTTAAAGCTTATTCATTTGGACCAGCATTTCATCTAGGATGCTTAAATCATCCGCATAATCTAAGTCCAAGAAAATTTTACTTGTCTGCTTGAACCCATGTTCTCCCATTGTCTTTGTTGTGCTTCTTAAAACGAAGTTCATCTAAATGATCCATATAACCGTGGATAGAACACATTCCTGCCTGACTCCAGATATAATACGGAACCAGCTACTTACAATATTTCGTACCTTATCTGCAGCAGTGCTATTCTTGTATATAGCATTAATCACTTTAATTTATTTGTTTCTTATACTCCACAAAAATAAGACCTCGACCAAAGACCTCAACCTGTCAGCCGAATCAAACGCTGAATCAGGCACTTCTCAATTATCAATCTAACAGTGAAAATTTGCCCAATGTTCGGTTAAGCTTATTGTAATCGTTTTTTTTTCATAATTCTTAACATAGCATAAAATGAAAAAAATTAAATAATTGCATTACTGAACGCAGGGTAACCTCAAGTTAGGTTAAGCTTATTGCAATTATTTTTGTTATTTCTATGTCATCTTCACATAGGATTTGGACAAAATCCTTTAAGGATTTAAAAAAAATAATTGCAATAAGCTTAACCGATCGGGAGTTGATACATCCTCTACCCTATCTAGAGCCGCACTGTTCTTTTCCTAAAACTTTGTCTACAGAATTTCTAAGTCAAAAAAGTGTCATCATACTAATTAATTTACTGCTTATAGATACCAGGCTCGTACCTTTACAATCACCAATTTTGTTCTTATCACCTTTCTTATGAAGTGGTTTAATTGCGGTTTTCCTAATATTTTAGGCACTTCCCCCCCCCCTTTTCAAAATTGTTTTATTACTGTCACTTATTCTTCTCCATGAAACAAATTATCCTTCATATTTACTGTGTCACAAAATTTGTTATTCTCGTCTATATCTGTTCCTGTAGCTCTACTCCAGTTTAGCATATTCTCAAAATATTCGGCCCATCTTTCTTTATCATTAATTGTGGTCGTGCTCTTATTTTTAACCAGGAAAAATCCAAGTTGAATATTCCCTCTCAATTTATTAACATGCCAGCATAAATTATACTATTATGCCGTCTAACTACATTTACCAGATCTTCGACAATTTTATCCATTGTCTCCACTTCACACCTCCTTAGTTTCTATTGTGATCTTTTCTTCGCTTTCTTTACATTCCCTTTATTTTCATACGATCTATCACCTAAACATCACATCCTAAACAACACTTCCTTATTCATCATGAGCCCTACTTCCTTGTTTAAGAGCCCCACTCCTACTGCATTAGTAAATCAATTATAAATCACCTAACTTCATGTTTCCTACAAAGAGATTTGAGTTTTGGAAACTCCTAATAAGTCCAGTGTGAAGTGTCTGAATTTGTCAATCAAAATGTCAATATAATAAAAATTTTTTAATGTTGTACAATTCCTAGTTGCAATTTTCATTTTCTTTAGATAATTGAAATTCTTTTGGCCTCAGAAAAAGCAATGGTCCCAGAACCAGTGCATATTGGGGATTAACAAATTTTCTCAAGTCTACACAGAAGCGCTTAAGCTTACATAGAACCTGACAGCAAGAAGTCCCCGGGGCCGGTACCGAACCTGTGCTGAAAACCGGTGCACCACCGCCACAAATCCTTTGGTGCACCCGCGCGCTGCTGAATATTTCTAGTACCGAATTGAATGAATGAATGAATGAATGTTCTAGTTGGGCTCTAAATCTCTTTAGCTAGATATCAAAATCTCTCTCTTTCTCTCTCTCTCTTCATTCTTCGGTGACTGTTCGCTATTATTTCATTTGAGGAGTCACGAAAACAGTAGTTCACGAAGACAGGTTTCTGAATAGTTCATATTGGACCACAGCAGTGTGTGACGCGGGATGGAACAAGCGCAGCAAGGGCAATGACTACACAACCAAAGGATGTGTAGGGGTCATTATTGACACTTTCACAAAAAAAGTATTATATGTGGGAATGAAATTGTTACATTTGCCCTAGAGCTGCGAAAAGTAAAGACAGTACATAAGATCCCACTATGGGAAACTATAAAAAACGGATCTCGTATCAAAGGCCTACTACAGGGATTCAAGACTTCAGCTAAAAGTAAACCATAAATACTATAGCCAAATTCAAGGCCAACTAGAGATCACTAACCAAGAGCAATGTCATCTGCTTGTCTACAATAATCAAGAAGAATGGAAAATAATAATAGTTGAACGAACAAGGCAGTACTGGACAAAGGTATTTCCAAAACTTGAGCGATTTTGGATGGATTGTTTGTTGCCTGAAATAGTTGAGTCAGGAATGGATAGGAGCCAAGAAATTAGAGATCCAGCTTATGTCACAATGGCCATATATCTAAAAAAAGCGGTAATTTCTAGTCGTAATGAAAAACGAGCATCGAATTCTGAAGAAGCAAGCCGCAAAAACAGAAAATTGACCAAGATTTGTCAGAAACCGAATATGTTTCATTGATTAATTTTTCGGAATCCGATAATGAGCAAAGGATAGCTCTTTTTGTAGCATAGGAAAATTAACGGATTTAGGGACCTTCACCTTACCACATTCCGTCGTAGGAAATGCAGTTTTCTAAACGTCGCTTTCTGCTATTTAAGTTTGGTGATATCCCTGTATAAGATCTAGGGAGGTAAAAATTATATCCTTATATGAGATAGAATCAATGATTTCATACATTCTAGGCAGAAGAAACTTGTCACTAATAACTTGTTTGTTTAGGCCCTACAATCCACAACTAGCCTAAGACTATTATTTTTCTTTGGAGCTAGGATTATAAACATAGAATAGTGGTTTACGCTTGCAGATATGATATAATTGTTTTCCATTTCTTGAACCTTGTTTATTAACCAGTTTTTGTGCCTATAAGAAATACGGTAAGGCTATTTTGCTACTGGAAGCCCGATAGTTTGGATAGAGTGTTCGTAAAGTTGTATTAAACAAATATCTCCTTCAAATATGCCAAAAAAAAATACGTCCTTAAATTCCCGCAATAATTCCCACAATTTTTGCTTTAGTGCTGTGTCGTTGACGTGACTCGGGTTAAATTTTTTCCAAAAATTGGGTTTTGTTTAGAGGGTCTTTCGTTTGGAGCGTTAATATTGTTTATAAAATTTCTTCTGGAAGTTTTCCATTAGTTAAAGGAAAAATACTAAACTAAAAACAAGTAAAACCACCGCCAATATTAATAAATACAATGGGAAAGAAGCTATTAGAGTTATTTCAATGAGAACATCAAAGCAACTGAGGAAAAAACTGCAAAAATTAAAACTAAGTTAACTTGTTGCAAAATAATTCTCTTGTTAGCTATTATTGAAGAAACTCTTTTTGGTCCAGTAAGTAATCTAGGCCCCTGTAATTATGTGGAAATCTTAATTCCCTTATTGACTAATGGTTCATTTTTGAAAAGACAATCATAAAATGGTTCAATGTATAAATTTCTCGTGTCCCTATTTATCGAAAGATTAGCAATAATATTTTTTTGATTTCTATAGCCTCCCTCACTCAGTGATAAAAATCCCTATCATTAGAAACAGCTTTGGCCTCATTAAATTGTATTGAAAGTACGTATGTTCAGCTAGAGCCAAAACAAAAGTTTCAGGAAGCTTACTCAATTTTAGGGTTTCTTCATTGAGTTGCGATGCTCTACAAATCTTTCAAGAAATTGCTGGTAAGTTTTACCACTATAAGACTTTCTGCAAGAATAAGGAATTTTATACACCCCACTAAATAAATCTCCCCGGGTTATATCCCGACAAAGACAAAGAAATGAAATTTTAAGACACATTTAATTCTGAACACATTGTTATGTTTAAGGCGTCTGTTGTTTATTATTTGTATTAATGAATTTAATCGGGTAACTATTCCAGAATAAAATATCTTTCAAATACAACAATTCAGAATCTAAAAACTCATGGGAACAAATCCTGTAAGATCTATCCACCAGTGAAAGCACAACCCCTAATAACTCAAATAGCATCTTTTCCCTAAGTGGGTCAGTTGCTACAATTGTATTTGTTAATATTGGTGGGGGTTTTATTTATTTTTAGTTTATTGTTTTTTTTTCTTTTTATCTTTGTTTCTTTTCTGCTGTGGACGTCTAGGTTGTATACAAGAGAAATATACATATTGTTTTAGTCTTTCATCTGTTGTCTCTACTGGCTGTAGTCTCGTTTGTTGTCTTTTCATTAAGTTTTACCTCTCTTTGTTGTATTTTTGTCATGGCAAGCCAGTTCAGCTTAGAAATTCTCATTCGTCAATTTTACGGGCAACAATTAGCCGCTTCTGTCAATTATTATTTTGCTTTGGTTAAAAAAACATGCAAATTTATTGAATCAACAAATTTTCTTAAAAAAATTGCAAGAAAGAATCAATGATTCCTCAGTCATGGGGAGGCCTCTACTGAAAAGATGACCCAGTAGCCTCTTGTCGTAAATTTTGGTGTTGCTTTTTTCTACAAAAAACTTCCTCTAAAAATGCTTATAAAATCTCTTTTTTTTTGTTTTTCATTAAATAATTTTAATATTGTCTAACATAAAAATTATTTGTTAAGTTCTTTTGCTGAAGTCCTTAACCTCAGTACTTAATCGTCAACACATAAAAATGTCCATAGGGGCTTAAAAATAAAGCGTCTCCTCCCTACCTTACCGTGTTTTTCCAAATCTTAATTAAACTTGCATTCCCCCCTCTTCCTTCCTCTCGTTAAAAATCCCTGAATTTATGTCTTGATAGATCAACCCGTTCCCAAGATGTTACAAATGTACCATTTTGATAATTTGGCTATGTATAATGGTTTTACTTGGCCATGATGATAAGCTATACATAAACAATTAGTCCCATAAGAGTTTTCAAGGCAAAAATACTTTAGTGAGTCGGAACCAACATTTTTAATTCTCCTTCCCAAGGTAAATTTTGAAGTTTCCTTTTCCAAATCTCCTTTCTTTTTCTTTCACTTATATTCCCTATGTTATTCCAAAAATATTGTAAATACTTTGTATTGGTTACCTTAAAGATTCATATCGGTCCTTTGAACTATTTCATATGTTCTATAGGTGAGGTATCATGACGGTTTAGATACACATAGTGTCTCATATGCCCCCTTACCCATGATATATATCAGCATCCACTTGCTTCTCACCTTTTCCTAAGCCCTCCCTGAAAGTTTAACGTGATGCCCAAGCTATTCCCAAGATCCCAAACCGTTCTCAAAGATATTGCAAATATACAATTCCAATGACCTATATATAAACTTTGTCTTTTTATCAACCCCTTCCCCCTTAGTGAAAGTTTGAGGTCCACTTAGACCTGTCTTTAAACTCTTAGAGCCCTGCCGTTGGTCTATACACTTGTAAACATTCCCTCTAAATTTAACTTAAGATATCTAGCCATTCCAGGAATGCTGTGCAAACGATAATATGACAATCTGTATGCACGTAAAGCCTTTGATTTACTTAGGAATTCCCCTCAATATTCCCTGTAATTTTACACCACATACCATTACCTATTCCTGAGATATACAGCTTTGACAATCTGGATGGAAATAGTGTTTTCATTTAGATCCAATATGCTCCTTAAAAATTCTCAAAAGTTTTAACTGAATGCCTTTAGATGTTCCTAAGATATTGCAGATGCATTTTTTTACAGTTGTTAATTTGCATAATTGTTCCAAAGCCTTTGGGGTCATCTTCATTCCAGGAGGTATGCTCATTGAACCTTTTGATTATTTTTAGCAAAGTTACCTCAAAATTAGCATTTGTCTTTGGAGAATATGGAGAGGGGTAACAAAAATGTGTAAGAAGTTGTATTTTAGGTTTCACTCACTATTAGATTGAGTCGAATTCAAGATTATAGAAAAATTTATCCATTTTTAAAGAATTGTTTTTGGATTATTACATTGCGTTTTTTGGCTATTAGTTTTTCCATCCCATAGAGCTTGAGCTTCTTCCTTTTGGATTGAAAGATCGATTTCATCAAGCTAGAGTAATACAATTGTCGATCGCACCTTGACGGAATAAAGGGCTGATCATTCCACACAAAAACGCACTTTATCATCTGACGAAAACGGTTAGAAGTTTCTAACAATTCACACATTGGATAGCCTAAAAAAAAAAGTCAATTTGGTATGCTTTAGCTTATTATTCTTCTTATTTTCGTAAATTTGCCTATTTTCAGCTGTAGTAGATCCATGTTAAGTACAAGTAACCAGCTTTCTATTTGAAGCCTTTGTTCTTGGCTAAGCAATTCTAGAAATCATTTTCATAGGCCTTTAATCTAGAATTTTACCATTTTTTACTGTAGTCTAGTCTGTACTTGCTTTACAGCCTTGTTTGATGAACCTTTGTTGACTATATTTATTGAGACAATCTTTATGATGAAACAATCCACTTTCTAGGTAGGCTAACATTGTAGCGTATAGTCAAATAGATATTCTTTAGGGATTTGACTGTTAAAGTATTGGTTAAATGTATCACAGCTCATATAATTGACATACCAATAAAGTGAACATATCATTTGATGCTTTAAGAGCTCAAAAAGTGCTTATATCTGAATTTGCAATAGAAGTGATTATTATATTCATAAAGAGCATAAAAAGGCATCAAGTAGTATGTTCACTTTGTTGGTAAGTAAATTATATGAACTGTGACACATTTACCAAGTGTTGATTAGCTTTCCAGTTAGTGAGTATATTACACTACAGCTCTGATGAGTTGCAGCAAGTATTTTAAGCCTCATACTACTAGGCTACTAACAGCCACCTACAGCACTAAGCTGCCTGAGGCCAACACAGCTATGGATACTCCTCCTACATCCCAGTCTAGTCAAAGCCTCCCTCTTTATAGTCTCCTAGGGAGTCCCATTACCCTCAAATCTTTCTTTATGACATCCTTCCACTACAACCAGGGATGATCTGCTTTCTATTTAGCCCTAGATGGTTTGCTAAAAAGTACAATTCTCACCAATCTCTCATCCTTCATCTATAGAATATGGCCTAGTAATCTCAACCTTTCTTTCTTTATTGTCTTAGAAAACAAGATTGAACTACACTTTTCATTCAGCCTACTGTTTAAAATAGCCTACAGCCAGTCAGTCAGGTACCCAAAACAATATGTAGGCAAATTTATGTGGGAAACATCTAGCAAGTATTCCTCAATTTTGTAGTGCCTATATCTCAGAACCATACTTGACCACAGTCATCACTATAGCTTCCAATATTATAATCTTGGTTTGCAGACTTCACCTTAAGATTATCTTAAATCTTACCTGTCAGAATTAAGATGATCCTTTAGTTGCCAGTCAGTAAAATACAATTAAATGTTCAAATAGGGATAAGCCCCAATTTTGTTTGCAATTAGAAGACTTTGCCACCTTAATTGTAAATATATTTTACATTTAGGCAAGATTAAAGAAGGAAATTTACATATCAAGACTTCTCTGAAAAAGTCAAATGAATGACCCAGAATTTAATTATTTTGTGAATGATCTGGAAGTTAAGAATTTTGTTCTGTATAAATATGTTAGTTTTAAAGTGTATACTTTAGTAATTCTGCTGATGATGATTGCTTTATATGTGATTAAAATATCTAGAGTGTTTTTTACCTGCTTTCACTGTCTAAATAAATGTCTAAATCCCCATTTGAATGTTTGTTTGTTTGTCATAGAAAGGCTGTGTGGTCTGGATATAGGATACATAATTTAAGGTGTTATGTCAAAACAGTCAGTAAAGGTAGTTTGCTGACTAGTCAGGTGATTCTGAAGATAATTGCTACAACTGATGATTTGAATGACTCAATACTGGCAGAGGAGACTATATCCTTGTCTAAAAAGCTTCATAGACTCACCACCTGATTAGCAACACAATTTGCTATGAAGCCTTGAGTTGACACACTTCTTGAAAAGTTTTTTTTTTTATCATGTCCTTTTGTTCTTGAAGAAATATCCAGTTGAAAGATGTTTAGGAAAAACTAACCTTTTTATTCTTCTTTATTCTTATTCTTTATTACACCCACCATCTTTACTAATATTACTACCTAGGTAAGTGCAGCTGTCCACTTGATCAATCTTCTTGTTACCCAACATCACCTTTTCATCTTTGCTTATTCTTAGTGCCTTAGTCTTCTTAACATCAACTTTCAAACCTATTCTTGCACCCTGAACTCACAAAATCTCTGAAAGCTCATTCATTTTTCCAACACTGTTATCTAGGATTTTTATGTCATCAGCATAATCTAAATACAAGAGGCTTCTACTTTCCCATTTGATTCCACATTCTTCAATTGCCTTTATTATGCTCCTTAAGACAAAGTCCATTAAAATGATCCACATAAATGAGGATACAGCATTAGACTTTACAGTCCTTACTGGTGGTGCTGATCTCTGTTTCTTGGCCCTTCAGCCAGGAAGTGCAATGGGGGGTTGGGAAGTGCAATGGGATTCAACATAACCCTGCTTAATTCCTGATCTAACACAAAACCAGCTCCTAACAAATAAAAGATCTAAAGACAAACTGGCTAGCCATGATAAAAACAAAGAAATGAATATAAATATTACAGGGAGGGGAGGAGGAGGTTTTTTTAAATGTGGAATGTGAATATTGGGGGGATTTATTTTATGGGTGGCTATATTACAGGGTGCCTATTGTGGAAGGGGATTATTGCAGGGGTACACTATTGATAATATTGAATATTTCTGACAGGAGAATCATATTAGAGGTGAATGGGTCTTATTATGCTACCTTTATTGCATAGATTCCCTATTGAGCATTCCTAGAGGCTGCAAGAATAATACCTAATATCCAGATACATAAGCAAAAACAATGTAGTGAACAATAACTTTATTTCAGTACTTACATACAATTTGTCTGATAAATGCACTTTAATAGGTTGAGTATTCAGACAAGCATAAATTCAGGTTAAGAGATAATTCTACCCTGCTTCAAAATCCTTGAAAAGCTGAAACCTGACTGTCTTAAAGCTAAAACTTGACTAAGCATCTAAAGCCTTCTGTCTTGTATATATATTCTGCCCTTGTGCATTGTTTGACCTCCCTCTGAAAGGATATCACAACTCTACAATATCATAGGTATTTTCATCTTGATAAGATGTTGTCCTCTTATGGAATTGGCAGGACATATATTTGAATATATTCAAATTTGTGCAGTTGACATTTGCTTTAAGTCACAACTTTGTTCTTTTCATCATGATAAGATGTCATTTTCTTATGGAGTACATTTAAGTGTATGCAAGTCATGACTTAAGTCACAAAAAGTTGGTTGATTCAAGAAGGCTAGTTTTTACCATGCTTGTTGGCTAATGTATTGAATACTTCAAGGAAGAATGTTTTTTTCACTATTTCAAAATTGGTTTGCAAAAATAACAATTTTCAAAACCTTGGATTTTATGAGGGGAATTATAGGGCTGTATGTCACATAAAGATGACAAATGGGTCTAAATCAAAATGAAGAAAACAAAAAATCAAATGGATATTTCACCCATATACAACAAGGCATCTTCAGCATACAAAAAAAAAACTAAAAAATTCTAACATAAAATATAACACACAATTATATGCATATAAAATTGGCAGCCACCTTCATGAAACCAAAAAGTAACTTTTGCTCTTTCAAAAAGGAAGCTGCAAATTTTTATTTAAGTAGGCTAATTGTATATTATATATTTTATGTTAGTTTTGTATATATTTTTAGTTTTTTTTTCTATGCTGAGTTTGCCATGTTGTATACAGGCAAAACTTTCATTTGATTTTTTGTTCTATTGGTTTTTATTTACTGGCCATAGATCTGTTTGTCATCTTCAGATTCATTTCTTTGTTTTTGCCAGCTACTAACTTTATTTCCTACCTTAACTCCAGTAATATTATTCTTTTATTTAGTACTGATCACTTTAGTGTAATTGTATGGTATACCGTACAAAGATAAGACCTCTGCTAAAGCTATTCTATCAGCTGAATCAAGTGCTTGCTCATAATCTATAAAATTTAGGACTAAAAGTGTTGTGAAAATTTGGTTGACACACCCTTTACCTTCCCTAAGACCACACTGTTCTTCTGTTAAAACTTTATTTACAACATCTCTAAGTCCAAAAAAGCTCCATTCATAATTCTTGGACTTTGACAATTCTCAAAATGGATGATTGATGGTGGATAGGTTTGGAATGTATCTGGCTAGATAGCTGTACATGCAGAGTAACACCTGTAGCTGTGATCCTGGTGCTGGCATGTTTGTAATCGCCTTCCTTTTCTGTGGGTCTGCTTTGATTCCTTTGGTGGTGAGTAAGTGCCCAAAGTAGGGGATACTTTCTGCATCAAAAATGCACTTTTCTTGGTTGAACCTGACACCTTTTTCTCTGGCGTGCTGCAAGACCATTCTTAGCTTAGCATCATGGTCTTCTTCATCCTTTACTCTTCCAGCAATGTCATCAATGATAAGACCTATATCCAAGCCTTCAAAACTTCCCTTTATTTTCATTTGGAACTTGTCCTGTGCTGACGTGATTCCAAATGGGTATCATTTCCGTCTGTACCTGCCAAAGCATGTACTGAATGTGGTTAAGAGTGATGACTCTTCATCTAGTTCCATGGAACAATACCCATTTCTTTAATCTAGCTTGAAGAATCTGTTGGTTCATGAACATTTGGATGCTACATGGTCCAACAATGGCATTGTACCCACTTTTTAAGATCTACAGGGTCTAAGCATATTGTGTGGGATTCATTTGGCTCATGGACTACTGCTATTGAGTTTACCCATTTGGTGGGCCTTGATGTTTTCTCAATAATGCCCATTGACTCCAGGCAGTCTAATTCCTCCTTGAGTTTTTCTTGATGGGCAAAGAGGACCCTTTTTGGCAGTTGTAATGTGGGCACTGCACCTTCTTGCAGGTGGATCTTGCACTTCCCTGGAAGTTTTCCTACTCCTTCATAAACGTCTTTGTATTTGTCCAGCATTTTGGTTGTTTCATTTCTCATCATGGGAGCTGAGCTGTTGTGGGTTAAGTTGAGAATAAATTTGATCAGTTTCATGTCTTGACTTGTCTTCCTCCTCAGGATAGGCTTGTAATCACTATTCACCACATAGAATAAATGTATCTGGTTCTCCCAATCTTTGTAGCTGATTTGCAGCTGTATGATGCTCATGACTTCCAGTTTCTCTCCTGTGTTGCTTCTAAGCACACCTCTGCTTGGTTGAAGTTGTGGTTTAGGAACCATGCACCTGTAATCACTGGTTGGGAGCACATTTGCTTTAGCTCTTGGGTCAATCTTAAAGACCAAGTTAAGATTATGGTCCACAATTCTGATAATGGCATTGAGTCCATCTAGATGTTGTGTTTGAAGACTGTTCACAGTGTTTATCATTAATTTGCTTGCATTGGCTCCTGCTTCTTGTTGACTGATCTCATATGTCACTTTGCTTTTGCACAATTTGGCAAAGTGGTTCAATTTTTTGCACTTTGAGCAAGTTTTTTCCCCTGGCTGGGCATTTGTGATTTCTTGAGTAGTTTGGTGCTCCACAGAAGTAGCAATCTTGGTTGTTGAGATTTTGCTTTAGAGTGTCTATGTCTTGTTTCAATACTGGTGACAGATGGTGTTTGGCTGCTGATATCTGTGCTTGGGTTTCCTGCACTGATTCAATGGCACAGCAAATGTCTGTGGCTCTGGCAAGAGTCAATTCTCTGCCCTCACTCAACAATTTTTCTTGGGTTCTGCTGTTTTTATTCCAAAAACCAGTCTATCTTGAATCATGTCGTCACTGCTGCTGCCAAATTCAAAATCTTTCATGGTCAATTTGAGTTCAGTCATATAATGTTTAATGTTTTCATTTCCTTGGTCTCACTTGTGGAAGGTAAATTATGCCACTATTGGGTTTGAGATGGGTTCAACATGGGCTCCAAATTTATCAAGGCAGATAGCTGTCTTGTTTGTCTCTTGTGCTGTTAGTACCCATGTACTGAAGATATCTCTCCTTTTTTCTTCTCCAACCCATATCATGAAGTAAGAGAACTTGATGGCTTTAAATTTTCCTTCCAGCAGTCCTAAGAACATTAGCTCACAATGTTGTCTGAACCTTGTCCAGGCTGATTTGAGGCTGGGTGATGACCAAGCAATGTATGGGTGTGGTGTTCAGTTCAATTTAATGGTATATTGAAACCCAGGCACCTATAACAAAAAGGCAAGCATGTAACATAACATTGTAATAAACACAGATACAAGCACACATGGCAGGATTCTTCATATACTAATTACTTCATTACCACACTCACTCTTATCAGCTTAATTGTAGAAAGGTTTTTATAGAGTCTTAATAAAGTTGCTAGGATAGATACTTTATTCAAAAATTATATTAATAATCTTCAATAAATTACTTTTAATCCCATAAGCACCATATTTGACAAACTTAGCTACCAAACTATCAGCACCTGGGGCTTTTTTGTTAGTCCTTTTAGTACTGTCACTTATTCTTCCTCTTGAGATATCTCTTCATTCAATACCAAAATGTCACAAACTTTTTCATTCTCCCCTATGTCTTTTCCTGTAGTTATATCATGGTTTAGTACATTCTCAAAATGTTCTACATATCTCTCTTGAATTCTATCCTTATCATTCATTGTGACCCTTTTCCTATCTTTAACTGTGACAAGTCCAGATTGACTCTCCTCTCTCAATTTATTATTGTGCCAGTACAATATTTTACCATTATGCTGTTTGGCTGCATCTTCTAGATCTTTAGCAATATTATCTATGGTCTGCGCTTTACCAATCCTTAGTTCAAGTTTTACCATCCTCTTACTTTTGTGATTCAAAAAACTATTTGTATTTCTAACTACAAGCTATACTAATCTATGTTTGTTACTTTTCTGCAAATTTTGTGTATATTTTATGTATAAAAATAAATTAAAATAAAAAAATAAAATTTCATGTATAAAAATAGTTTTTGATCACAATAAAGCTGTAAAAACATAAGTTTGTGCTGCTAAAGTGTCCACAGCTTTTGGAACTCTGCCACTGGTAGCTTTGGAACTTTTTGTACACCTGGAACTGCATCACCTTCTACAACCTTCAAATGGGTACCAATAGCCATTAGTTTTGTCTTCAGCTGGTGATGACAGATTTTATCAAATGTTTTGGCAAAAGTTAAAAGAATCGTCTCAATTGGAGCATTGAGATCTAGCAGCTTAATAGTCATAAGTATCTATGAGATCTGTCTCAACTAAGTACCCAGATCTAAAGCCAAGTTGGCTTTCTGTGAGCAGTTTGGTGTCAAATAAACGTTTTGTAGTTCAATTTGTAAAAGAATTTTACCAACTATTGAGGTCGAGGTAATGCCAATGGGTCAGTAATTGATGACATTATCCTACTTCTATTCTTGTAGACTGGCATAATATTGGCATTTTGCCAACCTTGAGGAAATGCTTTGATATCCAGAGACTTTTAGAATATGTTAAAAGAGGGGCAAGCTCCAAATGAGCCTCTTTTAAGGTCCAGGGATGAACTCCATCAGGGTCAACAGACTTACTTGGATTCAACTTTTTTAGCCACATTTCTACATCCAGGGCTTTGATGGTGATAATTTGCATAGGTTTCTTAATATTGTAATCCAGCATTTATAGTAAGGGAGCATTATCTGGAGGTATGAAAACTGACTTGAATTGCTTATTCAGGGCTTCAGCTGTATCTCCAGAATTGGTTATACTATTCTTATTAACTGAGAGTTCTGTTACTGAATGTCTACTGGGCTTTCTGATTGAGACATATTTCCAAAACTTTTGGATTGGTTTTTGATGCTGATGCTAATGACTCCTCATACTTGCTTGTAGCATCTCTTGTAAGGTGCTGGACTTTATTTCACATCAGTCTAAAATTGTCATAACTTGCCTGGGTTGGAACGTCTGTGCACCTTCTCCAGAGTTTCTTTTTCTTTTGGATTGCTGGCCTGATTGTCTTGATCTTTGTTTGCAGTTGGTTGTTGTACATTTTGATGTTGTCTGCATGAGCACCCTTTTCATATCAAGCTAAGCTTCCTCTATATTTTTTTTTTCAACAAAGTACCAATCCTGGTTAGCTATATCTTGCCTGACCTTATTGTCATGCACTTTTTGGTTGTAAAAGGAGCAACTAGTTTTCTATTATTGACACCTTCCCAACCTAAACAAGACTTAGTAACTATCTTATTCATCTTGAGCCCTATTCCCTGCCTATGCACCCCATCCTTCCTACCTGAATAAATGAATTCTGTATCACCTTAGTTCATGCTTCCTATCCATGGGATATGAGTTTCTGAAACTCCTAACTTTTTAATATTGTAACATTCTAAGTTGCAATTTTCATAATATTTAGATCCTTGAAATTACTATGGCTCAGGAAAAGCAACAGTCCCAAATACAAGTGCAGGACAGGACCAACATATCTATTTGAGTCTACATGAAGCACTTAGCTGGCTTAGAACTGGATTGCAATAAGTCCCTGGGGCCTTCACAATGAAAGGAGGCTGTGCAATCCTGGGTCCATCTTGGTCACAATATGATTTCCCACACTTTGCAGTCAATACTCTTCATCAACAAGAGCCAAATCCTGCACAAGCAATATCAAACATATTATCTTCAACTCATCATATATTTATACCTACAAATATTGTAGTATCATAGAGATAAGATAAGAGATAAGATAAGATAATATTTATTTGCAAAAGACTATGACAAGCTCTAAAGAGCCGAATTCGCTTTATATGTCACTAAAAGCAAGAAGAAAAAAAAATCAAAATAGTACATTAAGTCAAACACTTAAAATTAAAAGGAATTAAAAAAGCAAAATCATCAAAGATAAAGGGCAAATCAGTAAACTTAACAATTAAATTACAAAAACGTTGCAGTAAATAAAAAAGAATAAAAACGGCAATAGAGGAAAAGGGGAATTTGGCAATTACATAATCACGAATTATTATTAAGGTGTTCCAGAATAAAGGGTATAAAACTTTTGCGAAACCTTTCTGTAACAGCATGGATTGGAGAGTAAGTTGGGATTGCTAAGGAGGCTGACCGGGGGAGTCAGAGTCTAATGGGATTGTGAAAATCAGGGAGTAAGTCCTCAGTACAGGGATTGGAAATGACTGATTTAGCGAAAAGCAGGCACATTTAAAAATAACAAAACTCATAAGAACTATCCTTTAATCAGAATCCACTGCAAATGCTGTGTTCTTTACTAGGCTATAATTTCCTTGAAGGGCTTCACTCCTCAAGGTCAGCCTGCAGTACTATTTTTAGTCACAGTTATGGTTGGGGAAACTCATGAAAGGTCCACTTTGACACCACTATGAGGCCATGTAAGCAGGATTTTCCTTTTGGGGATAGGGGCAGATTAAGGAGATTATGATGGAGCAGGGACATCAAACTATCTCACAGCACAGGAACAGCTCTAACCGTTTGCCTGCCATTGTCCGTGAAATTTGTAGCCAGTTGTATAGAACTTCTAAAATAAATCTCCAGAAGAAATTATGACCAGTTTGGTAGCTTTCAAGTTAACTTTCAAAGATAAAGAAAGAAAAAAAAAGACAAAAGATAATTGCCTTAGAATTTTCAGAACTGCAGGCTTCATGAATGAGTTCCTAGGATTTGAGATGGTTTCTGAGTCATCACTGAATTGTTGCTCAAAGTTAAAACTATTAAGAATAGTTTAACTAGGAGCCAGTAAACTTTAAAAATAGAAAAAGAGTGTTTTAGGGCAGCTTTTTTATTAGCTAGAACTCTATACTCACATTCTTGTGAATAAAGACTTGAGATTATGTGGTAGCCAGGCATTTAAATGTGTTTTTTCACCTTATCTGCAAATGGTATTTTTTTTAGTTAGACTTCTAAGTGCATTCATTGACTAGTAACTTGGTCAACATTGGTTAGTCAAACAATTAACATTACATTCCATCACTCTCCAAGTTTAGAATAGTGTGCATGCACCAGGTAACCTTTGTAGGCTTGATTTCTTTTCCTTGTAAACATCTGTAGTGTTGATCTTTTGTATAGATGGTAATTTCTGATTTTTTTTAGAGTTTCAGTTACTATTGAGCCTTGGTTGCTCCTTACTTGCAGTTCGTTACCAAGAACTGTTTGATCCTGGCGTCCTTAAGAAATTCTGAGACAGAAAAGGGGCAGTCTAAAACGAGATACCTGAAAGTTACCTTTAATGAGGTTAAGTCCCTTATATCTCCCTCCTTTTTGGAGCCAATAGCGCTCTCCAAAACCCAGACCATTCCCCCTCCCCCTCTACTTAAACCAGACTTTCCTTTTTTTTATTACAACAAAAATCCTTAGTTTTACTTCAATAAAATTCTCCTGGGATAGATATAAAAGGCATTCCACCCCCACCTGAAAAAGTGATGTGTTAAATAAGTTAATCCTTTTTACCATATAATGTACAAGTTTAGTTGACTAATTTTAGACGTTCTAATTACCAAATTTCGGATTTAATTCCTTTGGAATTGTTGAATTCCTAAGATTTTTGTATTAATAATTTTATTTACGATACGATTTGTTTTGTTTTTTTTTAAGTCTTTAAGATTTGTTATTTTTCTTGGTTGTTTCTGCTATTTTTTTTTATTATTATTATTTTCTTTGCTTGACATAAGAGCAATTTCAGCTCTACTGGTGCTTATGGTTGACTTCATTAATATGAAAACTATCTTATCTTTTAAAAAGACTTATCCAATTAGTTATATCTGTGTAAAGCTAAGAGCAAAATATACCACTGTTACTATTGAGAGCTCGTTCCATGATCATGGCTGCTCCTTTTCAATCTTCAGAGGTTCACTACATTCAGAGGTTCTCTTTACCCTTTCCCAAGGAAGTCTGATTTAATTTTTTTCTTGCCATCTTCAAGGATATCCTGTTTTTTATTTGGCTGGATAGCTAACAAGCACAGCTTTTTGGCAACATTTCATTCTCTATTTGTAAAATATGATCTATAGATCTTAACCTTTCTTCCATTTAGAGTCATAAAAAGCAGGGAATCTGTTCTCCTTGGGCTGTTTCCCAGTCTGTTCCTTCCTTGTCTCTTATTCGATGCTGTACCTCCAGGTATGAAAAAAAAAATTCTTTGTCCCCTTCATTACAGAAAAAATAAACAAATGTCCTGCTATTTTCCCTCTTTAATCATTTGGTATTTATGCTGCCCAAGTCTTATGTTTGTTTGCTTTTTTTAATGTCAAGTTTATTTCTTTTCAATTTGTTATGGTCTTTCCCAGTTTTAATTGTTGGCTAATGAAAGATTTTTTTATTCTGAAAATTTTAGCTTGGGCATTTTTTGCCTGTCTTGGTTTTTGTGATTTGTTTATTGCCATGTTTTTGTTCTGTTGACTTTGAAATTGAAATTTGGCACTTTCGAGCTTGTGATAGGAATTTTATTGTAATAAATATCTTATTTTATATAAGCTGCTCCAAACCATACTGTTCATAAAGTTTGTTGTATAATATGTAGTCGTTTGAATATGCATCTAAAGATATGTTGAGGCAACAGTTCTGGAAAACATCTAACATAACTTACTCGACATTTTGGAGTGCTTACATTTACAAGCCAAACTTGGCTGCTGTTAACATGGCTTTTAGCTTTCCAAATATGAGTGGAGTGGGTGTCCCTCAACTCCCAGTCTATAGAGTATAGTTTAACTAATACTTGACTGGATGAAAATTCTTCAGTACATGAGGGAGGCCACCTGCCTCTCCCTATCCCTCTGGTCTTTGCACTAAAGTTTAGCTGTTTGTCCCCAATGCTTTAAGATTGAGTGCTCAAATCAGGGCAGTTGGAACAGGTGCCGTCCTGGCTGAGTGGTTGGCGCGCTGGCGTGGGAATTCTGTGTCCAATCCCAGTTGGGGCATGGGTTCAAACCCAGTTGTGGCCAGTTATTTAGTTTGGGACGGAGTCAGTGGTGTGACTCTGTAAGCTCAACCATAGTCGACCCAGCTCTAAATGAGTACCTGGAGAAATCTGGGGAAGGTAAGCGGGAAGGGTGTGCGGAAGCACAGGATGATTGGCCCCCAACCCCCCATTGCACTTCCTGGCTGAAGGGCCGTGAAATGGAGATCAGCACCGCCAGTTTGGACCTTAAGGGTCTCGTGCCGTCTTACTTTTTTACTTTTTTGTAGTTGGAACTGGATAAAAACTATTTTCAAAATCAAAAAGAGTTTATTGACGTGCATTTCCTTTACCTGATAAAATTTTCGATTCAAATGATTCAAAAAGCAATTGCAAGATATCTCAGCTTTCATGGATTGCTGTGTTCAGTTAAAAGGTTAAAATAGTGTTCCCCAGTTGTTGTTTTACCCTTTTCAAGGTAATCAATAAATATAATTCCCTTGACATCCCAGAAAACCAAGGTCATCACCTTTCCTGTTGATGGGACTGTCTTGGTCTTCTTTGGAGCTGAAGAAATAGCTTCTATCCACTGCATGGACTGTTGTTCTGATTCTGGAGTGTAACTAAATCCGTATTTCATCCATTGTAACTTATCAGTGCAAAAAAATCTTTTAGTTTTTACAAACGCACCAAGCAATGCTTGGAAAGCATCAACCAACATGTTCTATGATATTCCTACAATATTTGCTATTTCACGATCCTTTATATGCCAATCTTGTAAAACAATGGTGTGCACTTTTTCATTGATTTCTGTTGCTGTTGTACTTTTTGGATAGCCTTCATGCAAATCATACTGGATGCTCTAGCAACTATGTTTGAATTCGGACATCCTACAGAAATTGATAGGAAATCTTTGCTTCAAGAAGAGTAAGAGTCACAATATACATTTTCAATCCTAGAATGAATTTCAATTGGTGTTAAGCCTTCTTTTGTGACGAATTTTATCATGACATGATACTCAAATTTTCCATGTCTATAAAGACACACTTCAACTGATTCAAACAACTGCGTACAGCAATATGTCATTTTACAACTGTGCTAAGCTGAAAAAAAAATCATGTTGAAAATAAGTAAGGACAAGCTGGTTAACTGTTTGAATGAAGCTTTCAGTAATTTTTGTGAATTGATATTGCAGATGATTCCTGAAAGTTTCACTCACTTATCTCAAATAGTTTCTTTAAATTATTATAGAGCATGTGTCTGGAAAGTAGTTGTTGAATCTAATGGATTTTTTAGGCAAGATCTGATTGACTGTTCCAAAAAAAAAATAGGAGGCTATGGCACAAACAGATATGCAGGAGGAAGTATCAGCTGCTGTATTATTTCTCACTCGTATCATAGAAAAAAGAGGGCGCATCACTCAATCAGTAATTGAGAAGTTTGGTGAAAGGCTTAGTGAATTATTAAAGCACAGGTAAGTATTCCTGAGAATTACCACACACACTACATGTATTTGTGCTTATACACCATGTAGGGGCCATAGAGAGTCCCCCCCCTAAAGCTGGGTTATATACACTAAGCATATATGTTTTGTATGTGTTACTATGCTCCATAGCGCATTTTTATCCCAAATTTCTCTTTTTTTCAAATTTCCTTGTTTTGGGTTGGGGAGGGCTCCTTTAAACTGACCCTCAAGAGCAACCAAATAATTATAATCATTTCTTAGCTAAATAATCCCTGACAGATTTGTATAGAAAAAGACTTATTTGAAGATCTGTAACTAGGAAAAGTGAGTGTTGAGCCCTCTATCTGTACATAGTTGTCCAAAATCCATTAATTTGAGACTTTTAAAATGAAAAGGTTTATACAACAGAAGTTGGGTGTTTTTTATATAACTCAGATTTGATTTTAACAATATGATTGTTCTTTCATCTGCAGATGAAGATGATAGACTGCCAAAGATCATCCTTTTTGGCCAACAATCTAAGGTCAGACAAAAAGCAGGCTGTCTTCGAACTGGGGAGGGGCTGTAAGGAAACATTAACGGAAATTGGAACTTTTTGGGAGGGTGTAAAGAGTGAGGCTTTAAATAGATTGGGATGGAGGAAAGGTGTACGTAGCTGTGTTGGTCTCAGGCGGCTTGGTGCTGCAGTAAGTTGCTAGCATTAGTAATATGTACAAGATTTTAGAAAGAAGAGGTTTCGGCCCCAAGACTCCCATTTAGGGGGTTCCAGTTATAGGGTTATCAAACCTGGTATTATTTCGATTTCTGCAAGATCATCACATGATAGTACTAGGGAAATATCTGTCGAATCATTTGATAATCGGTTAAAATCAATTAGTTCTATGATATCAAAATATGCTTAATAGTTAAATTAATTTCACTCTATGAAATGAGTTGTTTGATCAATTGGTTAATTCGAATTAATTATAATCAATATTTTTGAATGATTTGTGATGCAAATTAAAACATGTATTTCTAGACAAAGTTGGGGGTGGATGTGGTAGTTATATCGTTAGCAGTGATTGTTAAGGTAAGAGTATTCGTGATAAGGGTAGATCTTGAAGGAATAGCTGTATTTGTAGTATCAAAAACAAAGAGAGATTACTGTCTTGTGCTTCCGTGTTAATAAGTATGCTGTGGTTACAGGGGTTTACTTTTGTGACGTAAGCCAGTCAGACCTCAAAAGCTAATCACAGTATTTTTTTGAGCGAATGTTAGAAAGGCAAGCCAATACCGCCTTTTTTGCCCATTGTTGTATCTACCTATTGTTACTGCATCAAATAAATTTAATCAGTAAAAGTAAATTTTTCAATGTATAAAATTTTAAGTGTTTAAAAAGAACGAAAACTTATTGAATGACAATATTTTTCACAATTAAACTCTCTGTTTCTCTGTGGTAGTACTATTAATAATGTGAATAGTGATAGTAGTAATTGGGGTATGAATAAATACCTTCGGAGGCAATACTAACTATATATAATGGATGAAAAACAAAGAAGAAATAAATTAAGAAACAAAGGAAGAATAATTTGATAAGAGTTTTAAGAAATTATTGACTCTTATATTATAGAAATGTGGGCTCTTAGCTAAATTATATGAAGATGTTTCTTCTGTAGTAAACGTCCCATTGAACTTGTGGACCAGTTTATAGAAGAAAGACTAAAAAATATTTAGTGGACTCATCCCTTACTCTTCTTTCGCTTTCTTGAAGGAGAAGAATGATTTCACAGTACGATCTTATATCCTCAGACTTTGGGCAAACAGCAGACTTAAAGACAAATTGTTGATATTGGCATGAGTCCCATCTTCGTGGTAAATCTTATATTGGCAGAATCCATCAACAGTTTGGAGAAAGCCTACTACAAGACCATAAACTACCAATAGATATTTGTCTAAAGCCTAAAAATAAGGATTTAGACTACCTTGACCCTCCGCGCCATTGAAAGGATACATCAGTTACTCTTTGGTGATATTAAGTTATTAAAAGTAATAATTAAGTAATTAAAAGTAAAAGGAGATTCAGTAATTAAAAGAGATTCAATACATACTCATTCTTATCATGGTTGAAGTGCTTGCTGCAACATAGTAACAAAAAAGGTTGTTATAGATATAGTTTGTATATTATACATCAGCTAGTATATAATATTATATTTATATATAAATAAATATATAATATTAATATATAATAAACATATAATATAGTTAATGTACAATAGTTTAATCTGGCTCATTCAAAACAAGGTAATAGACGAGCTGTGTTAGTAACCGTGAATAGACTTCGTGGTAGATCAAAATTAAAAAATGTTGTTCATTTATGTTTTTATATTTTGGGACTAGTCATCTCCTAAATCGCTTTTTATATTCCCTTCTTTGCTTCTTTTTCTGTTTTCTTTTTTAAATGGTATTTCTTTATGTATTCATTTACGGTAGTTATGCATTATACCAAACATATTCGAGAAGTTTGCTGAATGTAAGATCTGAGAAAACCGGTTTCATAGCCAGAAAAGACTAATAACGGGTGAGAGAATGCATTGGACTTGTATAAGTTGGGCTATATATTTGCACATTAGGGGAGGGGGTCGGTTTACTTTACTTTACCCCCCCCCCCCTCCCTAATGTGCAAATATATAACCCAAATTGTATTATTATATAAAGTAATTATATTTTCATCATGTTTGTGTATATTTCATTATGATTAACCCAACTTCACTTCTTGAATGTGTTTGGTATAATACATAAGTACCAAAAAACATATGAAGTTAGAAGTACAAACCCATACTTAGTAAAAGATTTACAAACAAAGATGGAGATTAAAAAATGTCTGGGTTGTGGCATGTGTTCATAATCGAAAATTATACTCTTAAAGGCAGTGTGTTATTAGTGAAAAACTCATTTTACTTTAAAAATAGAAGGGAACAGATTCTTAAAGTGACGATGCCTCAGGGGTATTTTATGTTGTGTCATTAAGAATCAATTGTAAAGTGAAAAGAGGCCATTCTAGGATAATTAAAAGACTTTAATTACTACGTTAATAAAAGAAGTGGTATATAACCAAAATATTTTTTAAGAGGTTGGTAAACTTTATGTCTTGCAATTTACATGGTCTACCAGCATTCTCATTGTCCATTACGGTGAACAAAAGACATTAATGTTACCACTTGGAATGACTTTTAAATAAAACAGATTTCTATTCTTAAGGTAATAAATAGTCGAAATCAAGCCGAAGATTTTTGTTACCTTCAACACCGAAGTATAGAAAAATCACCCAATCCAGTGATGAATTATCGGTTTTGAAAATTTTTTTTTCATTCCCACTATTAATTTTGATTAAGATTGACAGGATGTTTTTTTTCTGGTTAAGGGTATCAATTCACGAAAATGTAAGAGCAAGGGATATGTATTTTTCAAACTGATGGGGTGATTTTTTTTTTCGCTTCTTTTTATGAAAATGCCGAACAACGTTTTTTTTTTTTCAACGAAAAATACGAAACAAGGTATTTTAGATCTGGATGAAGGGGGGACAGTTGCCACCCCCCCCCCCCCCCCAGTTGATGCTCCTGATTATACGCCTGATTTTCTCTGATAATGCTTTTCAATTGAACTGAAGTAATACCTATAAGTATTTGATTTCAATAGATTCAAGGATCATTGGTTCCCAGAGCAACCCTCCAAAGGGCAAGGATATCGGTGTATAAGGCTGAACGAAAGTGATCCTCGTGACCCCACAATTGAACGAGCAGCTGTTGAATGTGGCTTAAGCTATAATGACCTTGGACTGCCTGTTGAAATGACCCTGTGGGTGGATCCAAAAGAAGTCTGCTGCAGGTAACCTATTATGCTGTATTTCTCCATTATCCGTACTTGACTGTAGAGTGTTTTATATACAGTTTAGGATTTCAAATTAAAGTTTTGTTCGGAAAGAAAGTTTAATAATTGTCTTAATTACCGACGAGATATCGATCGTTGAGTATGTAGGGTTTGAACTTAAAGTATTGTTCGAAAGGTAAAATATAATTATAATTATATATAAGAATAAAAAAAAATATAATTACAATATTTACTATAACAATTACAAAAACCCACCCGTGGCTGATGCGTTTACGACCGCTCCTTCATACTTCCATTTTTTAAGGCTTTGTTTTGGTGACCTCTTTTATGTCGCTTTTATGGTCGGTTTCTCATGCCTTCTCTTACCGCTCTGTGGGTTGTTGAATGCTATCATTCTTAGTATATGGACTTTGTCCATCCGGAGTATGTGCCCTAGCCACGTAAGCCGCTCTGTGATATACACATAGTGTTTATGGTCGCATGACTTCCTTCATTAGACTTTTCATCAAGCGTCATTAGACTTTTATTCATAAAATTGTCATTGAAATATTCCTTCAAAAGTGCCCAGCAGGTATGCAAAAAGTTCCAAGGCGGACAGTAGCAGAACTCACCAAAATTCCAAAAACTGCCGACAAATATCACTAGGCCATGAAAACTGCCAAGTAGCATGGCTACCATGCTACCCCACTTTTTGCAAGCCGGGTGCCTAGCATGTCCTCCTCTTCTGTCTTTAGAGCACATGCTGCTACCCGATATTTAGCTATTACCTTAGCTAGTAGAAGGGTTTTATTTTTCTATAAAACACTAGTTTTACGAAATTCTACAAATATAGGAAAAAATCGCGAGTCGGGTTTGAACCAGTTTTGCATAAAATGAGGCTTTCCACTAGGAAAGCTTCGTTTTTTAAGATTAATTGCTAAAAAGAATATTAAATTCAGCTACAATTCGAACGGACCCTCACCTTAGATTTTGTGACTGCTGGATTGTTATGATCACAGCTGGGAAAAAGCTGATCAACTCGCGAATGTGATTGTCTTTCTCTGTAAACATGCGAAAATCTATTTTGGAAGATACAGGGATTAAACCTTGTTTCTGGGACTATTGGATAAATCGAAGTTCATAGTGCAACTTTATTCAAGGTCGATCACATTTTGGGGTTGTATCCCCGCCCTTTTAGCCATATAGATTTATATATTAATAATTTCAATCACTTACTTAAACTTAATAAGTTTTACATATGTGAAAATTCGTACATATATATATATATATATATATATATATATATATATATATATATATATATATATATATATATATATATATATATATATATATATATATATATATATATATATATATATATATATATATATATATATATATATATATATATATATATATATATATATATATATATATATATATATATATATATATATATATTGCAACAAAAGCCACTTAGGGGCCATGGCAAAAAACAACAAATAATACAAAATAATACCACATGATACTAACTCACATTACAGGGTATATAATAGTAACTATGAAAAAACATAACAATTGCAAAAAGAAAACAAAAACAAAAAGGCACATAATACCATGAACTCACATAATTACACAAAAGGTCGCACACATGATCAATATATTTTAAATGTTTTAAAGCTACATGGATCATGGCTACAAAAAAGAAAAAAGAAAATCCTTCAAGCACACCATATAAAATAGCATTCAACATTTATTTCTTGTCCCACCTATTGTCCACCCTTCAAAAATCTCTCTGTGCTGCATGGCTACGCGCGCGTACCTCACCACATTCTTAATATCCACTTTACACTTACTTTTTAAAATTCCGACCTTCCAGTCTTTCCTATTTACCCCCATCCCAACTACCTTTAACTCCTTTCTCCGCACATTGGGCAAAAATACGGGTCCCTCTGTGATCTAAACCTCCCCAAATACTTCCTTCTTTCACCGAAAGGCATAAAATTACCCTTTATCGAAATGACCCATCTTACATCCTGCCCCTGAATTCCCAGTTTAAAGTAGTATTCCTCTCCCCATACCTCCTTGACCTCCAAGTACACACCTAGAGACGCTGCTACGGTCCGACCAGCCTGCCATAACTGGATTTCCTGCTCTTGCAGTACAATCTTTACATCTTTTGCCACGGATCCTACTTTTTCTCCTATGCCTATCCCTTGATTCCAATTTCCTGACATCCCACAATTATTAAAAATTTTCCTTACTTGATTTGGCCATGAATCTTTTCTATGATCCTTTATCATTTCTCTGTATGCTACGTTAACTAATCTATCCTCAGGCAATGATACTCACCTTTCCCAAAAGTTAACCATTTTTTCTAGTTTCTTATTCCCAAGGGTATCAAGGACTAAATCTCCTCTTATTACTAGACTATTAAACCTATCATTTAAACCTAACAGTCTCTTAAAATGCTTAAGCTGAATCCTTTCTAACCCCATTCCTTTCTCACACCTCCACAATTCTGATCGATAATGTACTATTGAAATTAACCTACCCTCAAAAATTCTCTTATACAGCTTAATATCATTTAGGCCTAATTCTTTAATATATATAGCCTTTTATATACGTGTAGCTTTTTAGAGTTTCTGTTGACAAGAGCTTCTCTATGCTTAGCATTCATAACTTTATGTGTACATCGGTTGGCATAGGTTGGTTGATTAATCTCAAAACAAAAGAACTATTATTGTACGAGGCTATAAAGTAACGACTGTCAGTCAAACGTTTTAAGGAAATCAGCTTCTTCTTTTTATTAATCCGTTAAAATTTCTTTATATTTTATTATATGGTTGTTTATTCCAATTATTACTTTCTGTTAATTCTAATCAAATAATCTACCATTATTTGATGCGCCAAAATGGCGTATCTCACCTCCATAGTCAAAGAGGAAGCAAAACTATTATTTTTAGCTTCTTGTAGAAACATCTTTTATTCGGGAATTTAAACAAATAAAAATTATTGAACATCAAATAATAGCTGAATAATTGTGCTTCGATTTATAATAGGGTACATGAAATGTTATTTCAGAGAAGATGGGAAATTTTATTAAGACTAAAATGTTTCAGTTACCTTGTGTCGTTTATGTGTTGTATGCAAAAATGAAGCTGATTTCAGGCCTGAGCTATCATTTACATTATTCTCTTATCATCTACATTATCCCACACATGCTCTTTGTGAAGGTAAGCATATTACTGTAATTTTCCATCAAACTCTCAATATCATTACATTATTCTCTATGTATCTATGTATCTGCTATCATTTACATTATTCTCTTATCATCTACATTATCCCACACATGCTCTTTGTGAAGGTAAGCATATTACTGTAATTTTCCATCTAACTCTCAAAATCTATAGCAACAGTATTTACTGCATAGTCTTAAAATATTTCTCAAAATGAATAGAGGCTTAACTACCAAGAACAGTTAAAATCCGATCGTTTGAATTTGCTTGGTGGAAATTTACACACCCTATACATATATATATATATATATATATATATATATATATATATATATATATATATATATATATATATATATATATATATATATATATATATATATATATATATATATATATATATATATATATATATATATATATATATATATATATATATATATATATATATATATATATATATATATATATATATATATATATATATATATATATATATATATATATATATATATATAAGAAAAGAGAAATCACCAATGCAACAGCACAAACACACACAAAAAAGAGAGAGACAGAAGGAGAAAAGTAAGACTGTTTTCCTAAATTAGTGATTAATATAGACCAGCACTTGAATGAGGCCTTAACCCTACTCATCCATACAATCAAATAGAGGTTGGGTAATCGCCTAAATGGATACCGCTTGTAGAAATCAACTGAAATTCATCCAGTTTTAGCTAGAATTTATGGTTTTAGCCTAAAGGCATTTAAGGCTGTTGGTGCTTACCTCTTGTCTTTACTTCTATACTTGGTGAACCTATCTATCGAAAAAGGGCAGTTCCCAGGTGCTATAAAACAAGCAGAAATTAAACCTTTGCATAAAGAGGGCAATAAAAGAGGAATGCCAATCTAGAGACCTATATTGATTCTACCACTGTATTAGAAAAGGTTGTTCATAAGAAACTGTATTCTTACCTTGATTCTTTTGGGTTTTTATGTGACATGCAGTTTGGATTCCGAAAATTTGATTCTACTACCCACGTAGTGCACAATCTTGTCGATGCTTTAAGCAGTGTATTTCAGAGCGGCTCTATTTCTTTAACTATGGATATTGATTTTAAGAAATCTTTCGATATACTGTTAATTTTGAGCTGGCGTTAGATAGGATTTCGCATTTTGGGATACAAGGAGATTACATGGCGTTCGATATTGGCAGTTCGCCTGCTCCTTTACTATGTGGGGTACTCCAAGGTTATGTATTAGGTGCGCTTTTATATATAATTTACGTCAACCCATTACGGTTCTACATTCCTTCTGCCACCATAGCATCCTTTGTGGTTGATACAGCCATCAGGGTTGCTGGAAAGGCGTTGAGTGAACTCGTTTCGAAAGCAAAATAACTGTTACATAACCTGTATGTTTTTACTAGTCGTGGTTGTTTTGTAGTTAACACGAGCAAAACTAATTATATGACTTTTACTCATGCCAGGGTTATTGATAATGTTCTCGGTTTAGTTACTTTTAATGGCAGATTTAATTAGCATTTAATTTAGCAGAAAAAATAACGAGCAGGATTTAAATTAGCAGAAAAAATGGCAAATTAAGCAGATATTTGGTACAAGATATCTTAATTTTCAGATTCAATGGAATCTAAAATGGGGGAAAAAACACAAAAAATTGTATAAGGAAAAAATATGCGAAGTTTGACGCTGCTTCGTAGGTTTAAATATGTTTTTCCTGCTTCAGTTTTGAAGGTTTTATGTAATTCGTGTATTCATCCTTACAGTGTATATAGTTGTTCTGTTTGGGCTAGTAATTTTGTTGTAAATTTTAAGCGGATACAGATTATGCAGAATAAAACGTAGCGCTTACTTTTTGATTTGAAAAATGTGGACGTACAATGGACTGTTATTGCCCTTTTAATATTTTAAACGTTGGGTAGATGAGTGATTATCAGACCGGTAGTTTTGTATATCGTTGTTTATTTTTGTGATGTTTTGTCAGCGAATTCTGCCTACCATCCTTATGAAACAAGGAATTCTCAGGACCTAGCACGGGAGAGTCGACGTACTGCTTGGTCTAGTTTTGTATTTATGTGGGTGTTCAGGTTGGAATAGTCTTGGAATGACCGCGAGCGGAATCGAGTGTAAGGATAGGTGGGGGGAGTCTTTTGTAAGTGTCTGTTCGTGGTTCCTATGAGGTTTGTTTTTTGTTAATTATAAAAATCCTTTTTGTCCTCTCATATTTTTCAAATTGGGATAGATTTTCACATTAAAGGTTTGTTTGTTATGTTTTTTTTGTGAATATTGGTCTTTGATTAAAATGATTTTTTTTCTATTCAACTTTTGCAGGTTTGGTGAGCATAAAGGTTCCTATTGCACTGTGGCGTCATTTCAATCTTCAACAAAGGAAGGCAAATCTATTCCTATCGAATCAGTAGTTGATAAGGCTGTTCAGGACTTGATTGATGCTAGTGAAATTAGCTTCCCGTCAAATGCTCAGAAAGATTCAACCTCCATCACAAATGAGGTAAAATCGGAAATAGGAAAGTCTGGAAAAGAGAATGTAGAGCCTACTGGAAATCCTTCTGTTAATGTGAGTTAACTATTGGATTCTTCTTAAAAATTAAAGGATTCAGCTTATTTTGTAAACGTGTAACAAGATTATTCCTATGAAGAAACACTATAATGATAAAAGAGTAGTACCAATCAGCTGCTAATTCCAAATATCGTCACTCCTACCGTGACAATTAAGCCCCCTTATCGGTCAGTATTTATATTGTCCAAGCATTGGAAAAACTTTTTATAATTTAGAGCATCGTAAAGGTTTCAAAACTGATGTAATGCTACAGAGTCCCGGAGAGTCCCTATAGTCCCGGAGAGCGCATTTTAGTTCAGTCAACTTTTCTATGCTCACTAGAGAGTATGCGTTTTTTAATTTTTTTTTCCCTTTAGGCAAGTGACTATATCTCAGAGACTGTGTACAATCAATTAAAAAGTGACTAAAAATGTAGTTTGGTTAGTATAACCTGTTTTGTCTAAGGGTTGGGTGAACGACTTTAAACTTTCAGGGAAAGTGTTTCATCTTTTGAGGAGGAAGGTATAGGGAACTTGGGGTTGTGTTATCAGGCACCGGGTTTGAAGCGTTTTTTGTGTGGGTTCGACAAGAATCGTTTCCAGGTTTTCTGTGTTTATTCTGGCCAAACTTAAAAGCGTTTTCATCTTACGAGTTCCAAGCGTGTTGGACATGGGTTTTTCAAAATTGTAACGCACCAGCAAGTATGGTTGAACACTGATTCTGAGAAGACTCAAACCCGTGTTGAAAACGGAACTAAAAATGAGAATCTGCACAAGTTGTTTTGAACTCCATGTTGGATGTGGGTGGCCTGAAAGGATAGCTTTGAGGAAGGGGCTAACAGTATACTCTGCGGTTTTACTATTTTATTATTGTCGTTCGACTGTTATTTCGATTCGTTTGATTATAGTAAAAAGATAGGGTTGTTGTTATGATGTATTATTTATATTTGTTATATTACTGATTAGCACACTCTTGAAAACTTCTTAAAGAAGATCAGCCAATAGACTATCTAAACAAATGTGGCTGAAGTTGTTATGATAATGCAGAGTTGTGTTATATATATATATATATATATATATATATATATATATATATATATATATATATATATATATATATATATATATATATATATATACAATTTATCATGAATTGGAATTTAAAGTATTTTATTTGAAATTTGTGTTACCTACCTGTTGTTGTTTTTCTAATGGAGCGATTTTTTCCCTTTAGGTTGAAAGTAGTCCAAAACGCCGAAATCCGCGAAAGCATCCTCCAAACAACAGACCAGTATATCCATTCAACAACCGCCATCCATTTCAACCTTTCCCCAATTATGGGCCCAGTGGTTTATTCGGACCAAAATCAAGAAACTTCTTTGGTAGCTACCCACCACCAGGTGCTTGGTTTCCACCGATGACAAGTCCTCCTGGTGCTGCAAGTCCTCCCCCACATTTCTTGTACCCGGGACTATCGTCTCCTACGTCCTATCCGAGAAAGAGGAACACGTATCATAATTCATATAATAATCGTCCGTGGATGACAAAGCCAACTATGGTGAAGGCATAAGTTGTATTTGCTATTTGCTAATCAATGTTTTTATTCGAATTCACTCATTCAGGTTTATAATGGCAGCACTTTGTTTTTGGGTTCAAAAATACTCTGGAATTATTTTTTACGGTTCAATGAAAATATGTAAAGGTTGTCCTATGCATACCTTGCATGTGTTCTGATTCACTTCATAGCTGTGTTTTTGTGATATCAACAACAGCCGTCAAGAAATGTGAACCAGTTTTAAAATTTATCCCAGCCAGATACCATAATTATATGCAGTTCAACCTTTTACACCTTAATTTTTGGTAAGGAGGGAATACCTCATTTTGAGGTGCAAATATGCAGATTTAATTTTAAAAGTTTTATCTGTAAGGTTACCACACAACCTTAGAGGGAATCCTAATCCATTAAATGGATGGGGTTAACTTCCACAGAAACCTTAAAGGGGATCGGACCTCGGCCCGTACCGAGGAGGCTTGATTCCTCTGCGATCCTTTTTGGGAACATTGCCTTGTACCTCCCATTTTGTATACAGGTATGGTCAAATGCTGAAGAAAATCGAAAATTTACACCCTCCTTTCCTTTATAGTTTTTTTTTTAAGTACCTAGAATTTCGGAAACACCTCATATTTTAAACTTTAACTTTAATAATAAGAGGTATGGTTAATGAGAGGTATGCATATGTCATCCTTTATTTTCTCTTTTTCCGCAGAAAAAAAAAAGAATTTTATATCCCTCGTCTCAGCAAATGTGATCATTCAACTGTATTTTGGAGTTTTTTTGCTATTTGTTCACATCACAAAAAAATTTATAAAAAAATTCACGCTCTCCATTTTACTTAATTGGAGCTCCACTTAGTACCTGACCTCCTGACGATGAGGGATAGCCTTTTCTTTTTTAAAGATTCTTTGTTATGAGTTAATTGCGACGTATTTCTTGTTTGTTGGTTCGGTTGCTTTAACTATCATTAGACGTCTGTTAGATTTCTATGTCTATGCCTCATAATCAAGCCCGTGTTTGGGATTTTGTTTGGGGGGGGGCTACATAAAAACGCATAAAAATTTGTTTGTATGCATTCTTGTTACGTTTTTACGGGTCGGGCAAACATTTTAGGAGGGGATGGGTGTTTGAACTCCCTACCCCCCCCCCTGGATACGGCCTTGATTATGGTAATTGATAATAGTGTTGATGCTGTCAGTGTTGCTATTTCTATCCATAATATTGCACGTATTTTAAAGTGACGTAATTAAATGAAAGAAAAATGACATTTACATTGATATTATTCAATGAAAATGACGCTATGATATCGTCCATGTTTTAAAAAGATTAAATATGAAAATACTGTGTTTACGTTATCCATGTACTTAAAAAAAATGACACAAGTAAAAGAAATGAAAATGATGTTATCTAGTGAAAACAACATTACGTTATCGCGAATGTTTTGAAAAAACCACGCACGTCTAGAAAATATTAGACGTAAAAAAAGTAAAAACGATTTTATGTCGACTTTGCTAATATATAATATTGCTCATATTTTTCAATGGTGAAAAGTAAATGAACTGAAAAAAGACTCAGATTTTAAGCAGTTGGGGGAAAACAGTTGAATGGGGTAACATGTGTTAGTCATAAAAAGGGCATGGTTTCAGCAGTGTTTGGTAGCCACGAGATGGTCTTGTTTTTAGTTATACTAGATTAGAATAGATTAAAATGTTCGGTTTTTGGTTTCAATAATAGAAATAATGTTGATGCTGGGAATCACGGCTTTTGACTCGATAAAGTTCTTCTCTGCTCTTAATGCAACCTTTCATGTTGGATTCAGAAATGTTGTCAAAATATTCTTATAATCGACTACAAAAATGTAGCTTTTCTTTTTTTAATACAAAATTTAAAAGTTCGAACTTTAAAGGTAATATTTTTAGTATTTAGATTGTTTGCTAATGCTTAACGATGATCGAAACAAGATAGGTGTCCAGACAGTGGATTGCTTGAATGTGGATTCTTCGTTAAATAACGTCAAGTTAAATAAATCTACCCAGAGGCGCAAGTTGCTAAGATCGGAGGCGTGGGACGTAAGGGGGGGAGGGTAATGTCCCTTCCAGAATTTGAATTACATTTTTGCTATTACTGGTTTAAGTTAATAGTTTAAATTAGACATTGTTTATACAGTATTTGAAAATACCCTATTGACATTTTTTGTATACCTCAAGTACATACAAGCAAAAAAAACATAATTCCCCAAATAGGATCTACATTTTTCCTAGTTCCTTTAGTTTTGCGTAATATTTTTTTGCAGTATTTTTGGTATTTCATGCAGGTATTTCACGCGGACGAGAGCTAGATGACGGCAGTCTGTCTATATTTTCGCTTTCGATCCATTAATGAAAGTATGTTTTTCTGTTTGTCCCCCTTTCTTCCATATCTCGTTGAGCTTGACGAAGTGTTTTCTTTTAACTCTGGTTTGAGACCAGAGTAGAGAGCTAGTAGAGAGTAGAGCTATATAGAAGTTTATATGCAATTGATAAAATTTGAAAAAAAGCTGCGAGTCCTTTTAAGAGTTTTTGAGATATGAAAATGGTTGTTTTTTAATGAACAGTGTATCTAGTAAAGTATTAGGGGGCTCAGCTGGCACCAAAAGGCATTTTTTTTTCTATTGCCAAAAAATGGTGATAGGCTGAAAACATCGAGTTGAAAACATCCTGACTCAGCACTAAAACAAGTCCATGTGGTGAATCAGTTGTATGTAATTTAGTCCTGACTTAGTGGAGAGGAGTCCGCTATCTTTGAACTTGGTTATCTTAGATCCTATTTGGGGAAGAATATTTTCTTGCTTGTATGTACTTGGGGTATACAAAAAATGCCAATAGGGTATTTTCAAGTATTGTATAAACCATGTCTAATTTAAACTATTAACTTAAATCAGTAATAGCAAGTGGCAAAAGGCTATATTCAAATAATTTCTAAACCGGTAACTTAAACCAGAACCAGTATTAGTAAGGATTTAATTAATGCTTAATTTTCTATATGACTTGAGAGGCCTTTTGGTTCATTTTTGTTTTGTGAGGGGCCTATCTGACCTTTTTGTTGAACAAATAGTAGTTTTAATTAGGATAAAGGCTAACAAGAGTTCAACTGCCATCCTCGTGAAAATGGGCGCTTAGTTATAGGTACAAAACGGAAGTAAAAAATATTAAAAAAATTTAAAATTTTATCTGGAACTTTAAACAACCAAATCTCATTAAAAATGAGACAAAAAAATGAATTAAAAAGAATTATTAAGCAAAACTAAAGATGGTGAAATGTATTTTTGAAATTTGGTACTGTTAGAAAGAAATATGTTTTTTTTTGTTAGTTGGAATAAAGTATTTTCTTTATTTTTAAGCTTGATTTCATCTCCGAGTTCCTTAAAAATCACTTTCTCAGTTTTGTCTTGGTTTCCTAATTTCTCTCGGTAAATTATTGGATATGCATATATGGTAAAAGTTTAGATAATTATAAGAATAGGTAATAGAGTCAAAAATACTAATTTTTTTTATTAATTATAGAATTAAAATACATTAAATAATATTTGAGATTATAATGTAAAATTAAATCGTCATACTTAGCTTCAATTTACTTGTGTTTTCTAACTTTTATCTTCTTTTTCTGAATTCCTGGAAAGTCACGTGGTTTCGTTATCAGTTCTAATTTCTCAATGAAATCAAGAATATTTAATTATAATACAGTTTCAATTGCTTATAATCATAAGAGTAATAATTACTTTTGTAGTACCTTTTTCACTTTTATCTCTATTTTTCATTTTGATAAATTCTAGAGTTAAATTATAATAAATTTTAACGACTATATTTATAAATCATAGAATTGAACTATACTAGATTATATTAAAGATTAAAATATAGAATTTGCAATCAATTCTAACTAATCTTTGACAGGCAGTAAACGGCTATTTTGCCAAAGAAATTTAGTTTGTTAATTAACATTAATTTGATATATTGAAAATAAAATTGATGGATTAATATAATAATATTCACATATTGAAAAAAAAACAATTATGATAAGATACCGCCACATCTGACAAGAAGTGGGAGATTGTGTAGAAATTCTTGTTTTACACATATCTCTTCATATAAGCTTTCACATATCTGAAAGCTTGCCAAGTATTTGTAGTCAGAAGGCAAAAATGATGCTATTATCAAAAATAAGCAACAGTCGCATTCTAAATGTGTCAGCCATAGAAATTTGGAGAGGGATGTCAAACCACTGGCCCCCTTTCGTGGCTTCTCCCCTTTTCAGGTCTTACGAAAATAATTGTGTAAAAAAGGAATAATTGCGTTATATGTTTAGTTGTGATAAGTCGTAGACAAAATTAAGTTTTAGACAATTCTAAATTCCCCTCATGGTTAGTTTAGATTTTCTAATGTCCGGCTTCTTTTTGGGATTTTGGTTTTTGTCATGGAATTGAAAGAAAAGGAAGATTACAATTGCCTAGTAGTTCACAGTTAAATGAAATTTACTCATTTATTCCTTGGTTAGATCAGTAGGGGTTACGCGTTACCATAAGCTAGATTTGATTTAGTTTTAATTAAAAATAAATATTCCCTTTTATTAAGTATAGATTCTGCTTCTTAATACCTAGACTGTTGTTTGTCCCAAATTTTGTTTATTGCACTGTATAAAAAGCTTGTCGTCATGTTTACAATAATTATGTGGTGTCCAAGGTTAATATTCATGTAGTGTCAATAATATGTTTTTTTAAAATTACTTGCATGCATACAACTATTTCCAGTTATTGTTGTTTTTCCTTCCTTAGAAAATTGGATATCTATTCGATTTCGAGGAGGATTAATCCCTTCTGAGTGTTACGTTCAATCATTGTAAATAATGGTTTAGGATATTAGCAAAACTTTAGCAAAACTTGTGCCGGGTAAGGTGTTCTTATGTCAGCCTCTGCTCGTTATCGATGACTCGGTTGCAATTACGATTTTTTTTTGGGAGTACGTTACATACCCACTGTCTCATTCTGCTCATTTTCCCTTGTCTAGAAAAAGGCCATGTTGATTGGGTAATAGTAATAGCTAGTTCAAAAAAAGTCTACAGTATACTTTTTGAAAGAAGCAGTTCTTTTATCGTTGGCCCAGTGTAAACCAAAAATAGAATAGATATAAAAAGATAATCAATTTAGGTTTCTTTTTTTTTTTAGCTTGGTTGATAGTTTTGGTTTGTATTAGATGAACTCGGGATTTATCTCAATTATTTTCACACATTTTTTTAGCCTGGACTGTAAGATTTTCTTGAATTCGGCATTTTCTCTCGCTAGTATTAACTACCTTATGGTTTTCAGTTCTATTTCTCGGCAGATGAAGGGTATAATTACCATTTCCTTCTACTAGACTTCTTATTTTTTCCAAACTTTTTAATTTTTCGTTTTACTTGGAAAATGTACAAAATTCTGTATTTGTTGAATGTTTTAGGAAGTCATCCTTCCTCTAAACGTATATCTGCATGCAGCCCTATTATAATATTTATAACATTTGATTTCTATTGAAAAATTGATAATATGATGTTTGTATACTATATTTACGCTATTTTCTATTTAGTGTGCAATTTAATTTATCTATTTAATTTATTTACCTCTTTAATGTGGCTTAAGTATATTGTTTTTTTTTTTTTAGTAGTTATTAATTAACCAGCTGTCCACCAAAATTAAATTTTGTATTTGTTGTTGCACATGCGTGGATTGTATTTAAGTTAATTGTTTATAAGCACCATTCGCACACCTCGCATATTTCGTCTCTGTGTCTTAAAAATTCCTGAGGGTCGCCTTTGAAGCGACTTGTTGGAAACCAGACTGCCTCATGCCGTCTTATATATTGCAGAGTGAATTTTTCATTTGGTGGTGCTTGTGGTTTGAATTTATTTTCTCCATAATTAGTCCTATTTCATAATTAGTGCTTTCTGTCATTAGGGCCCTCTCCTGCAGTCGGTAAAATTTGGACCCTTGCGCTCCTCTAAGCTTCCTAGCAAGCCTTTATTTTGCCCCTCAATAAATATGTGTCCTAAAATTGTTGTCAGTTAGGTATATTACCAGGCGGAACAAACATAGAAGAAACAAACAATTACTAACGTCTCAAACTAAATTTCCAGGTGGACCAGGGCTCCAAAAAACCCTGCCAAAGCCATGCTCATTTTAACTTCCTCCGCGTGTCTACCTTTCGGAGCATCTTGTACGCATTTACGACTTTTAGAAAGACATCCGTTGAGGATAGAGTATTTTTGACGTGAGGTAAAAACTATATAGGTAATATTGAGGCCATGCTTACACTTGGGGCGTTTACCCATTTCCACATCACTTGAAACTTTTCCTATATTAATTGTTCTAGTTCAGTTAGACCCTAATTGATATTCTCATCTTTTTTGTTTGCTTGCTTTTGTTGAATTTTGTTGAACTCACTTCTCACTCTCATTAGGGCTCTCGTGTGTTTTCTCTCATTGAGCCTCACTCATAGTGGATACAATTGATCCCCTCTTCTCTTCTTTTTGTTCTGTTCTTTTTGTTTCTTCTCTTATCTTTGCTCATTTCTATTGAACTTATTTGGGTAACTTCACAATTAATTCTTTTTTCCTCGATCCTCACTCTCATTCTCTTTCATAGTGATCACGATTGATAATCTCTTCTTTTATCTTTGCTCGTTCCCGTTGAAATTGTTTTATTGACTTAACAGTTAGCCCTTTTCCCTCGGTTTTGCTCTCATTAGGGCTCTTAGGGGCTTTCTTTCATTTTGGTCTTGTCATCTAATCAATTCACTGATTGATTAATTATTTCAAATGTGTTTTAAATGTGTCAGCTTGAACCGATTTAAAGGGTAGTTTACGTCTGGTTTATCATGTTAATTGAAGCACTAATTATTTACATTAAATTGCTTTAATAAACCCTTGAGGAGGATAAATTGTATTTGTGCATATACTGAATGAGGAGAGGGCTGAAATTTTTCGCTGTAGACTACAGATTTCAGACTAACTGGTCTTTACTACCAAATAAATTTATTCAAAAATGTATCTTTTGGAAAAAAAAGGATTTAAACAATCATACAGATGATCTTGAAATATTCCGGAGTTGTTATTCGGAATGATAAATTTTATATTTGTGACCATAGTTTGACTGAAATATATGATAAAAGCTTGATGATAAAATAAAACGAATAACTTCAAGCTTTGAATATATCACTGGACCCTCTTAAAATTCATACTGCGTCCAAGAAAACTCACAATTAACTCAGTTAATTGTGAGCAAATTAACGCACTGCATCACTCAGTCAGTGCGCAATTAACGCACTGCATCACTCGAAAACCTGTTTTTCAATTACTTCGCCTCTTTTTCCCACAACACGGCTATTTCATGTAAGGCCAAGTTTACTCTTTTTTTTTTTTTTTTTTTTTTTTTTTTTTTTTTTTTTTTTTTTTTTTTTTTTTTTTTTTTTTTTTTTTTTTTTTTTTTTTTTTTTTGCTCCTAGCCAAAACATGTGATTGTAAACCCAAGAATATGTAATTTCTAATGGTACGCTCAGATAAAACCGTCTCTCAGTCTGAAAAAAATGCCATGTTCACTTTTTATGTGTGGTATATAAGTAAAAAACAATCCGCATTAGTAGATAGATTTCATGTTGGGAAAACGATTCTAATACCCTTGAATGGTTTGCACCAGCCTCCCTTATTTTTTCAGAATGTTTCCATAAAAAAAAGAACTGAAATTTCGTAAGAATCTTTCCCATCGACCGTTCCTGAGAAATAAATTTTGAATTTCCTTCATAATATTGCTTTGTTTTATATGGCTCAATATTTTAAGATTTATGTTTCATGCAGCATCAAAATTTTTCTTTCTCATGGCCAGAGTTTTGGATCATGATTTTCTGTGAAATTCTCCTTTAATATAAATGAGATTACACGATTCTTCTCTATATTTTTTTCTTTAGGAGTCGAATCTGTTTTCAGAATGTTTCTGGCCTACAATTTTCACCGCTGAGCAGCGTCCAAACGTTCCAAAATCCATTTTTTTGTGGTATTTTCGCATTCAAAAATCTTGTCTGTTGGGTGAGTGCAGGGGTCGTCATTGAAAAGGGAATTCTGGTTATATTTTTCTTCGATGTTTCTTTTAGCATATTTTTTTTTTCTATAATAAAAATGGCAATTTTTTGGTTTCACAGCTAAAGTTACGGAAAGTTTAAAATTGCGCTTAGTTCTGAAAAGGAATATAAGTAATTAAGGGATGAAATAAGAAATTTGTTGCTATTGTACCAGGTCTGGGCAAGAGTTTTTTTCTCGTGGCCATTGTTGTTGGATCATGATTTTCTGTAAAATTCTCCGTGTACGAGATTACACAATTCATCTCTATAATTTTTTCTTTATGAGTTGAATCTGTTTTTAGATGTTTCCGTTACCTACAATTTTATGAAACAACAACGATTCCCTCAAACAAGTTAGCTATGCGCGTTTCTCGAAAATGTTTCGTGAAAAGGTTCGGTTTAAGCAAAATGCAAAAACAGAACGGAAAAACGGTCCATCCAGACTTTTTCTTTTCAAAAACAAAACAAGTTAGTATTAATGTTTTCCCAGGCCAATAAACTGTGTTTATAGGCTGGTAGACTATATTTCCATTCGACCTGAGCTTATCACAAGACCTTGTGAAGGGTAATTACGGGTCATATTTATGACCCGTTGTTGAGCAGTAAACCGAGGAATATTGAACAGCAAATCTAAGTAAGGTATACGGGAAAGGGAATAAAATGGATATAATTTTTTGCTGTTATTTTTTTTTCATTTTTATATAGCTTTAGCTTTTGACTCATTTTTTGGGATTTTAAAGGGATTTTTATTGGATGCAGTTTATTTCTGTACTAACCACTCTGTTGCCTATTCGACTGATTCTTGTTTTTGCCAGCTTTTTTGAGATGAAGATAATTTTAGGGTATAGAGCCAAATATTCTTGTAACATTTAACGAACGTTAATTGTATTATTTGTCCAACGTAGGATAACTTCCTGTGTAGAAGCTGTGTTAAATGAAACGTTCTTTTTAACATCACTGTAAATTTGTTTTATTCAACTCTTTAAAATAACATCGCTGGTTTCTGCTTCTTCTTGAAAATCATCGTCTACTTTAATTGCCATTTTCAATTTATGGAAATGTATATTGTTTTTAAATCTCTCACTCGGCCAGGAATTAAATTCTTGTCTTCAGGTAAAATGGTGCAAGAAAAATTTGCTGTTGTTAGGAGTCGAGCCAACGAGCCCTCCAGTACTGACCCGAATCTTCTGCATGGAGACTAAGACTCAAGATTTTTGTTCATAGTATTTGAGCCTTTACAGGTTATCACTAGCAGATCATTAAACTGAAGTAATAAAAGTACCGCAGGGATTTTCTCATATCTTCAATATATTGTATCTTCACTGGGATTCGTCCATTTTAGGCTTCAATTGTTATTATTGGGAATATATGTCTTTTGATGTAATATTGTTATGTCAGCAGTCAAGTCAAATGCGCATCATTGGAATTCAGTAACCGTGCTTTGCTCGGTGTTGTGTTGCTCGGCTTATAATGGGAAAGAAGCAAGCACAGATATATAAGGATTGTTGTCAAAGGCCCAAATGGTATTTTGGGGTAGTTAAAGCTTCTAAAATTTCATCCCGTATTGTCCTTTAACTATCCCTGAAAATTTTCGTGTTTTGTCATCATATCCTTTGCATTGCCTTAACGCCAGCATTTATCTGAAATCTTCCGTTCGTTAGTATATCCAGAGCGATTTCTAAGACATTAGACACTATAGCATAATTTTTCTTTTAGGAAAGATCTTGGAGAACAATTATTTGATTTGGGCATTATATTTGAACCATTTTTACCCTTATTAACAGGAACACTATTGTTCAACGTTTTACTTTTTTTCAACATTCTTAAATCACGGGGAGTCCCTGTTGTTCCAAGGAATATAAGAAAAGGAGGTCATATTTTTCTTTTTACTCTAATTTGGACTTTATATTTCTAGAAATTCTGACATATTGACTAGTCTATTAAAGAAATCATAAGATATAAATTCTAAATGAGGAATTCTTTTTTATCTCCGTTGTGTTTGTGTATTGTAGTTTGGTTTCTGTATATCAGGAGTTTTGAAGTTATATTCTTTTCTTGTCATCTGTACCAATTTATTCCTTAAGAATTATAATATTTATGGAGGTTGCTGGGATTTAGTCATTGCTATTTTGTGAAAGAGAATAAGTGTATTTCACTTTGTCTTGTTCAACTTTGTAACAACGAATTTATGTATTCTTATTTGTTGCTAAATTATGCTCGATATTGGTTAGGTGTTTGTGGAATTTTGCATTTTTTCAAAATATTAATTATGTTCAACTTAACTTCTTTTGCGTATAAAAGTTTCAGTGTTGAAGTGGAATAAGTCCATATTTTACAGTTTTACCGATAACTCAGTATCTTACATGAAGATTGTATATGTCAATACATGAAAAAATTCACAGCCTATGCAAACAGGGAAAAAATGCTAAATAATTTTGCCTTGTACTCCGCTGAGCTGTTTTCAGTGCGAACAGTAGAAAACACAGACTGTGTTGGCTGTGAAAAAATTCACAGCCTATGAAAACAGGGGGAAAATGCTAAATAACTCGGCTTTATACTCCGCTGAGTTGTTTTCAATGCATACAGTAGAAAACACAGACGCCAGTCCATGAAATGAAAGAAAAATCTCAAAGACAAAAGATCTAAGCATGAATTTGTTTGGTCAACCCTGGTCTCTATTTTTATCCTTTTGCACTGTGGACGGCTCAATCGTTCATCAGTAGTTCAGTTCTCAGCTGAAATGTTTGCATGTTTTTGTGCTGTTGTTTTTATTAGCTGTGAGTTTTTCTTGTTTTTTCGTTGTTTTACCTTTTCTTTTATTGTCGTGCCTAGTTAATGTGGTCTCAAGATTTATTTATGGTGTGTCAATATCTGATTTTGTTCCTTAATGACAATGAACCATGTGGTTGGTTAAACATGTTGTGCTCGAGGCAAAAATGAGCCGTGATGTTTAACTGTTAAAAAAGAACAGTAATTTGGCTAAAAAATCAGCTAAGAATAAATGGTAACAAACTGCTTAAGGTAAAGCTTTCTGTTGAAGTTGTAATTGTCTTTGTGAATCAACGTATCGTTAATCTTCGAATTTTTACGGATGAGAAACTTTGTCAAATTTAACTTAACAGTTTTGGTTATTTATTTTTACAGTTCGACGTGGAAACACTGGAGAAAGTGTGGTTAGTACCATACTTCGTAATTTGAAACCACCAAAAGAAAAATCTTGGAAATTGACTTAATTCTCATTTGTAGAACTAAGGATTAAGATAACCCAGCATTAAATAATTTTCCTAATAAATTAGCTTAAAAAAATAAATAAAAACGAAATTTTATTCAAATATTTATTTGGTTTTATCATATCGGGTAAATTTTATGTAGCAAAAATGGTTTATTTATTTAATATGCTTTTCTGAAATCCTGGTTAGTTTTTTATATCTTGCCTTCGCTTTATGGGTAAATCAAAGAGAAAAATTTTATATCTCTCCTTTATGGTAAAAAAAGAGGTATTCTTTATTTTCATTGGTTTACATATGCGACGTATTTTTGTAAGCCAATAACATTATTCCTTATTTTTAGAGACACAAATAATCCTTTCTTGTTCAAAATCTATGTGGAATTGCAAGCTAGTTGAAAAAACGAAAAATTTTGAGTCACAAGATTTTTACAAGTTTCTCTCTGTTTCTCGGTGGTAATTTGTGCCCTCTCTTTTAGTCTCAATATTACGTTTGTATTAGTCTTTTAATTTAGCGCTTGTAGTAGGAAAATACCTTGTTAATAATTTTGTATTTGAAGTGCTTCGGCCACATTGGTCACTTATGGCCCTGCCGCAAGTCTTCTTTGTATTCGTGTGCCAATTTGGCATTTTAATTTTTGTTATATGTGACGGTTTCATCTGTTTAGACGGTGTTCATGGTTCTGTTCACAATAGTTACGGCATGGAAAAATAAAGTATCAGCAATATAAAAGTTGTGTTCTTTTATTTAAACAGTAGCTTGGTTTGATTCACTGACAAAACTTTATAATATAGATGTCTAACAGACCTCTTCTGAATATTGTGGTTGTAGAGGTAGCTGTAATCTAGTAAAGGATGAACCTTGGGTCCTCGGCCAATAGTAGCCTAAAATTAATTATTATGAAACCAAATAGGATCAAAGTACACCATTGGAATTTCAATGACTGAAAACCTTTTACATGAAACTTACAGTCCCCTGCCTTGATCAAAAATAAAGTCTTCTTTTTTTCTCTCTGCTGCTACTGGGGCACTGGAACATCGAAGAGAGCTGTCTAAGGGCTCGTGTCAAAGGAAATTACTATATCTACTCGATTTTGTAACTAATTATACATAACTAGCTGTTGGGGTGGCGCTTCCCGCCACCCCAAAATCTAGTTGGTGGGGGCGCTTCGCGCCCCCCCCCATTCCCCCGCGCGCGTAAGTCGTTACGCGCCATATTAGTTACGCGCCATTGTAGTTGTGTCCCACCTTTGACTATAGATAGATATATATATATATATATATGTTTTTAACTACGTAAAACTTGCGAATATACAACATTCTTTACTGTCCCATTATCTGTGATTGTCAGGTTCACCGACTCTTGAAAATGCAACATATAATTGTCCATGGGAAAAACAATCCGTATTCAGATCTATACCTCATTATTCTAATGATTGCCCTTGAGCTTTGTTGATGGTTATTGCTAATCGAACATTCCCTGTGTCCCCGTCGTCATTTATATTCCCTGTGTCCCGGTCGTCATTTGTGTCCCAGTGTCCCAGTCTGTAATTTCTCTTTGAGTGTCCCGGTCGTCATTTATATTCCCTGTGTCCCGGTCGTCATTTATGTCCCAGTGTCCTGGTCTGTAATTTTGTCAGTCGACAAACATGACGTCAGTCGACAAACATTCTTCGCTGTCCCATTGTCTGTGCATATAAATAGATTGTCAGGTTTACCGACTCTTGAACATGCAACATATAATTGTCCATGGGAAAAATAATCCGTATTTAGATCTATACCTCATTATTCTAATGATTGCCCTTGAGCTTTGTTGATGGTGATTGCTAATCGAACCTTCCCTGTGTCCCGGTCGTCATTTATATATCCCGCCTGTGCCCCCGGCGCCCCCGTTGTAGTTGTGTCCCTGTGTCCCGGTCATCATTTATGTTCCCTGTGTCCCGGTCGTTATTTGTGTCCCGGTGTCCCAGTCTGTAATTTCTCTTTGAATGTCCCGGTCGTCATTTATATCCCCTGTGTCCCGGTCGTTATTTGTGTCCCGTTGTCCTGGTCTGTAATTTCGTCAATCGACAAACATGACGTCAGTCGACAAACAACTTCATGACGGCATAATGCTCAATCCTTATAATGACGTCAGTCGACACACAAACATGACGTCAGTCAACAGACAAACAAACAACTTATTTTTATATATATATAGATATTTTCTCGAGGTAAGAAGTGATCACCGACCATAACGATTGCCACTTCGTTGATAGTTGCGTATCAGTAGGCATCAATTCGATTGCTGTTTTGAACAGAAGCACTTAATTATTATTTTTGTGGAAAAGATGTTGCAATTGGGAAACGATAGTACTTTCAACATCGTTTTTTTTTATCATCGGTATCACTTTCAAGTTGTTTCGTTTGCTTTACCTTGGCTTGTCTTTCGTCACTATGAAATACATATCGCCGAACCTTTGTTTTTTTAACTAAAATCTGGTACGCATTGATGACCTTATCCAAGTCAAAATCCCAAACCCAATCATCATCGCTATCATTATCAGTTTTTATACGTTTTGACTCTCGCTGTCCAGGTTGATTTTCATCTAACTGCGCAGTTTTGCGTTCGGACCTGGTTTTACTGGTTTTTCTCTTCCTTTTTAATTTTTAGTTTTTTGTTTTTTCTTTTTTTTAGTTTTTTAGTTTTTTTTTAGCTTTTTTTTCTTTTAGTTTTTTACCTTTTTTTTTAGGTTTTTTATTTTTTTTATTCTTTTTAATTTTTTAGTTTTTTTCTTTTTTTTTTAGTTTTTTTCTTGTTAGTTTTTTTTTATTTTTTACCTTTTTTTCCTTTTTCAGTTTTCTTTTTCTTCTTTATTTTTCAGACGTCATATGCTAACCCTCAACACAAAAACACATACAACTTATTTTTTATATATCTATATATATATATATATATATATATATATATATATATATATATATATATATATATATATATCTATATATATAAAAATAAGTTGTCTGTCTGTGTGTCTGTCTGTGGATCAGGTGACGTCATGTTTCTGTGTCGACTGACGTCATGAAGTTAGTTGTCGTCATTTTTGCTATGACAGTGACGTCATTAAAGATATTTAAGACATATATGTTCACGTAGAAATCTATTAATGTTTAAGTTTAAAATGACTGATGAACTTACAATGGCAAAAGCCGATGAAGATGCTCAAAGAGTCTATGCCAAAAAACTTGCTGCTGATAGAGAAAGTCAGAAAAGAAAGCATGCCGAGGAATCAAAAGAACAGCAAGGAAACAGGCTTGAGGCTAAAGAACGCAAAACCGCGCAGTTAGATGAAGATCCACCTGGACAGCGAGTCAAAACATATCAAAACTGAAAATGATAGCGATGATGATTGGGTTTGGGATTTTTGACTTGGATAAGGTCATCAATGCCTACCAGATTTTAGTTAAAAAAAACAAAGGTTCGGCGATATGTATTTCATAGTGAAGCTGAAAAATAAAGAAGAAAAAGAAAACTGAAAAAAGAAAAAATGTAAAAAACTAAAAAATACTAAAAAGAAAAAACACTCAAAGAGAAATTACAGACCGGGACACAAATGACGACCGGGACAGAGGGAATATAAATAACGACCGGGACACTCAAAGAGAAATTACAGACTGGGATACCGGGACACAAATGACGACCGGGACACAGGGAATATAAATGACGACCAGGACACAGGTATTTAAGAATATCGTTCAAAGACAAATTTTTAATTGTAAGAAGACCGTTGAAAGAGAAATTTCTAATTGTAAAATGACTGAAGAACCTACAATGGCAACACCCGAGGAAGCTGCTCAAAACGAATGTATTCAAGCCGAAGTAGCTGAGTTGGTAAAGCGTTATGTTTCAGGTTCTAGGTCCGAGAGGCTCTAGGTTTGAACCTTGGCTTTAGCATTAATACAAAAGAAGAAAAAAACTAAAAAAGGTAAAAACTACAAAAAAACTAAAAAGAAAATATATATATTTTCTATATATATAAAAATAAGTTGTCTGTCTGTGGATCTGTTAGGTGACGTCATGTTTCTGTGTCGACTGACGTCATGTTTTCGACTGACGAAATTACAGACCGGGACATCGGGACACAAATGACGACCGGGACACCGGCACATAGGGAATATAAATGACGACCGGGACACAAGGAATGTTCGATTAGCAATCACCATCAACAAAGCACCTGGACACAAATTAAAGGTAAAAAACTAAAACCTAAAAAAAGACCAATTCAAAAACGAATGTATATACAGACCGGGACACAAATGACGACCGGGACACCGGGACATGACGACCGGGACACAGGGACTCCGGGGGGCTCAGGGGGATATATAAATGACGATGGCGACACAGGGAATCGTCGATTAGCAATCACCATCAACAAAGCTCAAGGGCAATCATTAGAATCATGAGGTATAGATCTGAATACGGATTGCTTTCCCATGGACCATTATATGTTGCATGTTCAAGAGTCGTTAAACCTGACATTCTATTTATATGCACAGACAATGGGACAGCAAAGAATGTTGTATATTCGCAAGTTTTACGTAGTTAAAAACATATATATATACTAGCTGTTGGGGTGGCGCTTCGCGCAACCCCAACACCTAGTTGGTGGGGGCGCTTCGCGCCCCCCCCCCCAAGCCCCCCCGCGCGCGTAAGTCGTTACGCGCCATATTAGTTACGCGCCATTGTAGTTGTGTCCCTATGTCCCACCTGTGAATATAGATAGATATATATATATATATATATATATATATATATATATATATGTTTTTAACTACAGGGGGGCACAGCGCCCCAAAATATAAAAGAATATTTTGGGACTCGTGAGAGCGGACAACACCAATTGGAGTCATTTCTAAGTCTGGAATGAGTGAATAAGTGATTTTTATTTTTTAAAGTCTAGATATGAGTCATGTGAGATGGGAATCTGAAAGTCAGTTTTTATTCAAAGATCTGTCACTAATCAGCCCTGAATTCAGCCTGGAATAAATGAATGAAATTGGTTTTGTTTTCCGCTTTTTTCATTTAACTATAATTCAATGGTCGTTTAGCAACCCGAATTAACTACTCCTGGATAGCATTAAACTCCGCTACATAGCCATAAAATAACTATAACTACAAAAACGAACAATTTAAGAAAAATACATATAATTAAATTAACAAACATAAAACAATAACAATCGTTTATCATGAGACCAATCTCCTCTCGAATCCTACGAGAGATGATTGATGAGGTTATAATTCTTTTGAAAACCTTCATTTGGAGGCTTATACGGTAAATACGAAATGTCAGTGTGGTCTTTCTTCTTTCCTGCCAATGTAGGATAACCAATATGTGGCTTGCCTTAAAGGAAAACAAAATATAGAAGTCAATCATATATTTTTTTTTTAATTAATTAATTCAAATTCTTTCAAAACGCCCCAGTTTGCGTTGGACTTTCTACGAGTTACTATAAAAGTTTTAAGAAAGGAGGCAGAGTATGGGAAATGATAAAAGACAGATCTTCGGCACTCACGTGCGGGTTTATGGGACTGTCTCTAAGTTACTATTAAAGTTTGGTTTGAAGCAAGGAGGCAGAGTACGGGGAAATGATAAAAGACTGATCTTCGGTACTTCTGCACGGGTTTAGTGAAATGTTCATAAGTTACTATGAACGTTTGGTTTGAAGGAAGGAGGCAGAGAATGGGAAAAAGATAAATGATGGATGTTTGGTACTTCTACGCTGGTTTAGTGAACTATTTATAAGTTACTAAGAAAGTTTGGTTTGAAGGAAGGGGGCAGAGTATGGGGAAATGATAAAAGATGAATCTTCGGTACTTCTGCACGGATTTAATGACTGTCTCTAAGTTACTATGAAATTTTGGTTTGAAGGAAGGAGGCAGAGTATGGGGAAATGATAAAAGACGAATCTTCGGCACTTCTGCGTGGGTTTAATGGGAATTAAAAACTACGAACGCCACTGAGAGTGTAACTGAAAGAACTCAAAAAAATATTAATTTTTCATTTATTGAGAAATAAAAAATCCAAGTTAAAATTCCCTGGACGTAGCAATATCCTTTAGTCAAATTTAGTTTTTTACTGATTATACAATATCTAGAGTCAGCTTAGCAGACTAATTCAAAAAAAATAAAAAGAGATGTAAAAAACATGCCTTTTGTCCAAATTTAATACTTTTTATCTTTGACCCAAAATAAAAAAAAGATAAATAATTGTTGGGATTCTTATCATCAACTGTACGATTTCGCTGGGTAATGCCAGATGGTGCTAGTTTTTTTTTTCCTCTCTGAAGCAAACTTTAGGAGACATTTTTGGAAAATAAGGTAAAAGGTGGGGTAGTTCAGGATACGGATTTAATGTTGATTCATCGGTACGGTCAAGAGACAAGAATACAGTCGACATTAAGAACTAAACTGGCAATGAAAAATACCTCCGGCAAACACAAAGCAGGCACGAAACATAAAAAAAGACGTGGATAAAAAATGAACAAAGTTAAAAACATGGCACCAAATAGCTTAAGAAAGCGCAGTTTTCCTTTGAAAGTATAATTGTCTTTGGGAACTTAACATATTGTTAATGTTTGATTTTTTTTTTCGAATGAAAAGCGCTGAAAAATTTAACTAATTTACTTTTGCTTATATATCTTTACAATCACAGTAAAGAGAATATACAGTAGCGACAAAGGATATACTCTCTATCAAAAATATGTGACACAAATCTAAAAGTAGACAAGATTCATACTCCGCCTTCACGCACTCGCAATGACAATTGTTCCCGATGTACAAATCCCGATGAGCTTATGGAAAACCTCTAAGGTATATACTCAGGGTCTATACACGCGGTATGAAATCCATGTTTAGAAAAAGAAGTCGCTACTGGTGTATCCTTAAACTGTGTTTACAATTTGATTGGAATGTGATGCTGCTCTAAAAGCTTTATAGTTTTTAAATAACTAAAAGAAAATTTGGTACTTGTGTATGATACACCATTTACTCAAGTTTACGCTGCCTAAAACTCGAGAACAAACCAGTTTCTTTGTTAGCATCTTTCAGCCTGGCGTGAGCAAAGACAAGTGACAGGATGGGAAGTATATAATTTGTGCTATATATTTGCACATTTGGGGGTAAGGGTGTGGTAGAGCATTTGGACAGTTTGAAGTTAGAAAACAATTCTTACTTCATAATTTGCAGAATAATTGTACCTAACACATTTTGCATGCAGACCCGCTATAATTTATTCCTACCCCCCTAATGTGCAAATATATGGCCTAAATTTGTTTCTAAAATATTGTTTCCATCATATTTTGTGGTATTTCGTTAGGATTGGGCGTCATATAAACAGGTTCTGATGAAATAAAGCACTTGTGAGTGGCGTATAATACACAAGCTCCGGTTTTTTTTTTTTTTTTTTTTTTTTTTTTTTTTTTTTTTTTTTTTTTTTTTTTTTTTTTTTAGAAAATTGTGGTTTCATTCGTAACTATTTATTGAAGTACATAAAGGACAGACAAGCAGATGAATAGACATACTATTTTTTTATTATATGGCTTAAGCAAAAAATTTTTATTCAGGTAATTGCTTTTTTCTAGTTAATCATTATCACCAATTAAGGTCTCTGACACTGATATTAAAAATTATGGATCTTGGTCGATTGATCTCAATAAAATATTTGTTCAATCAAAGCAGCAGCACTACCAAAGATAATATTAAAAAAAAAAACTATTAAGGCATGTTCACAATCATTTAACACCGATTTTTAGATAGCAGTGAGGTTTAGCTAACACAAAACCAATTAATAATAAAATATATCTGATTAGCTAGTTTAAGGCCCATTCACAATGAGATTGAACTAATACTAAAATTTAACTGCTGCCTCTCGAAATTTTCAACTGATTCCCGAAATTGACGCTAGCTCAATCTCGGCATAAGTCAAATCTAGTTGTGAATGGGCCTTAAATATCCCCATTAGTAATTGTATTAAAAAATAAAACTACAGAAACTTAGTTTCGTTTTTAAATGCGTATAAGTTGTAATCACGTCAGACAAGTACGCAAGAATTTTTTTCGAGGGTTGGCATTAAGAAGACAAAACCACATGATTTTCCCTAATGCCTTTAAATTCTAGGAATATTTTGAGGAAGTGGGGGTCCCTAGCCCCCCTCCCCCTTCCATACGTCCCTTGATTACTTTACTATTTAAATAGACAAAAAGCAGAGAGAAGAAAAAGCCAACCATACCTTGCTCATTAATAAGGTTGGCATTACTAAGACAAAACCACATGATTTTCCCTAATGCCTTTAAATTCTAGGAAAATTTTGAGGGAGTGGGGGTCCCTAGCCCCCCTCCCCCTTGCATACGTCCCTTGATTACTTTACTATTTAAATAGACAATAAGCAGAGAGAAGAAAAAAGCCAACCATACCTTGCTCAGGATAAACTTCTAACTAAGCTTCAAACGTTCAATGAAAACCACTAGAGCAAAATCTACAAAGTCAAATTCTACAAGAATATTTATTGAATATAGAAGGTGAAATCAGCCTGACCATTCCTCCAACTGCTGGCTCCCAGCTTCCTTATCTCCTTATCTTATCTCAGCCTCCTAAACCCAATTCATTTTCGTATTTAAAAACAAACTAACACTCGATTTAATTGTACTATTGCGAAATTGCATTTAGGCTTCAGACACATAGAAGCTCAACTTGGAAAAATTACATCGGTTTCTCCGTTAAGCAGGGACGTATCCAGGGTTTTTTTTCAGGGGGTATCAAAAGAATTTTTTTCGAAGGAGGTTTGACTAAAAACAACTTTCAAAAACGCATCAAAAATTGGTTTATATTCATTTTTGTCACGTTTTCACGAGTCAGACAAACATTTCCGGAGGCGGGGGATTCAAACCCCCTACCCCCCTAGAAACAGCCTTGCCGTTAAGTTTTCGCAGTAAATCTGATTGGTTAAAATTGGAATTGGGAATTTAACTAGGGTTGTATAGAAATAGGACTTTAAGTTGAATACGAAATTATGTAGTGACATAAATGGAGGGGTCAGTATTTGCTTCATCCTACCATAGGCACATTATTTTATAATAGACTACAGGCAGAATATGTTTTGGAGAGCTTCTTGCGCTTTTCTCCCATGCCCCCAGAAACAAGTTTCCAAACCGGTTATTCCGGTCTACTATATTACCATCATTCTTGACAAGACGCATCGTAGCTGTTTATTTCCTCGCGCATAGTAATACTTTGTTTATATCATCTGGTATTTATTCAGTAAATGAATGCATGTATCCTACTAGGTTCAATATCCTTAATTTTACGCTGTAACTACCCGTGCATAAATCTTAACAAAGGTCAAAATTATGAAAAAGGGCTCAAAAATTCACGATAAATTTGTTGTTTAAAAATTACAGTTTTTGGGTGGGGAAGGGGCATTCATATACAGAACTTCATCGGTTTAGTCAGGGGATAGATGGATAAAATATGGTAATTGATTAATTGGCCAGACAGGGGTAGAAGAAAAAGGGGCACTTTAGGAGTAAAACTTTAACATTTTTTTTCATAACTATGAGAGTTAAACAAGAGGAGCGAGTTAAGCTCTGAACAGAGAGGGCAAGAGGAAATGATCGATATGGCTTCATGATATACGATAGATTATACAAGATGGAAGAAAAAGGAGCATTCTAGGAGTAAAAAGTTTTAACATTTTTCGTCATAACTATAAGCGTTACAAGACAGAAGAAAAAAGTGAATATCTAAGCAGAGTGAGACAGAAAATGTAATTGACATGGACACATGTTACAAGATAGACGATATACGATAGAAGAAAAAGGGGCGTTTTAGGAGAAAAAGTTTAAATTTTTTTTGTCATAACTATGAGAGTTATACAAGAGGAGAATAGATTAAATCTGTAAACAGAGTGGGATAAAGGATGGAATTGGCATGGCCATGTGATACACAATACATGATACTAGATGGACGATAAACCATAGTAGAAAAAACGACGTTTGAGAAAAACTTTTTTGTGTCATAACAAGGGGTGTTCTAGGAACAAAGCTTTAAAAAGGTTTTTTTTTAGCTCTGAAGAAAGTAGAATAGAGGATATAATTGATGCAGCCAAATGATATACAATAGACTATACACGATAGAAAGAAAAAAGCTTTAGATGAGTGGAATATAAGAAGCAATTGATATGATATTGATATTGACATTGATGATATTGATATTAATCGAATGTAAAATGCGGATCTGATCGGGATTTAAAGTAAGAGCTCTGAAGCACAAGATCCTTCTAAATATCAAATTTCATTAAGATCTGATCACCCGTTGGTAAGTTACAAATACCTCATTTTTGCTAATTTTTCCAAATTCTTTCATTGATATGATAATGACAGGTCCTCATGTTACGCGTGTATCATGTAGTCAGCTGTATAAGCTGCAGTTCTATTGTGAACTCCATGTTTTGTTAGATTATTTCAACATAATAAAACAGGTTTTAATACTTGAATTTCTTTATGGTTTCATAATATATTTTAAAATTACTTGGTATATCTTCACTACAAGGTTACACGGCACTGGTATTTTAAAACTCTCTAAAACACCAGAGGAAACACACTTGAAACAGCTTATGCTTTGAATAGATAATGAGCATGTGTCGTAGCTCAGTAATACCCAACGTATTAATGCTTGGTATTGTTTGCATAAATGAAAATCAACATTATAATTAATACTTCTTTCCTAGAAAACAATAGAAGCTTCCCAATTTCCTTATCCCAGCCCCAGGGGATGTGTGGGTATTCGAAAATTTTGAATAACTCGTCTCCTAGCAAGAAAAAATTTTGATTTGACACTTTTTTCGAATCACTCGAATAACTTCGAAATGTTCGAATAACTCGAGCAAGACTCGAGTTGTTCAAAATTGTTCAAAACAATTTTTGAACAGCTCGAGCATTTTTCCTAGCAAGAAAAATGATGATTTGGTGATCTGAGCATGAAGAATATTATTGAGAAAAATAAATATTTTGTATAAAATTGTCGTAATCATCAATTCTCTTACTTCGATTTTTAACGTAAGATCTACGATAAATTGATTATTAAATGTTTATTTTTTTATGCCCATATTCTGAATAATAAAGTATATCACGTTAACTTGCTATCTCAAATGGTATTTGAAACTAGTAGTTTTGAACTGAAAGCCATTCTTTGAGTTTTAAATTTTAAATTGTCTTAATATTATGTCTAAAAGAGCATTAGCAAGTGATAAAGAAGGTTGTGGGATTTAACAGGAAGAATCAATAGGAATCAAAACTAGTGGCGCCATTAAAGGTGCAAGTGACGGCGACGGTGCAGCTTAATTTAGATCCAGCCTGAAATTGGGCGAATGGTTTCGTTTTTAAACTATTTTTATTGATTTTAGAACAGTTGGCATTAGGTTGGAATGTATAGCGCACGTTAAATATCTATTACTTACAACTAATGAATAAAACACCACATGATAAACAACGTCTGACCTGTCCAACCAGGCATGCTATGGGTAGCTTATTGGTTTTGGAATACAAAGACTGCCAAAAATATACGAAAATGAAAAAAATCTGCCCCGTTTAAAAAAAAAGTAAGCCAACCCTAAAGTATAGTTTATATGCGTTTATCCTGTCATCATTGTCTTATCCATTTTTTTTTATTCCGTTTTATTTGTGGATTATGTTTTTTCAACAGCATTAAGTAAACTGCAAATACATTAATAAGTGTGGAAAATGGATATTTCTAAAATTGAAAATTTTTAAGCATGCGCAAAAGCTCCACGTTAACGCCGCACCTGGTGTCAGATGTGCCCTGCGGTTTTGACCACACTAATATCCAAACTAATCTTATTTTATTTTGACAAGCAATTATTTATTCAGAACTTTTTCGTCATTATTTTAGTTTAAGAAAATCTTTTAATCCAGTTTTTTTAGAAGCCAATGTCTGCAACAGCTTTTTGGAAATAGCACACAGAAAAGAATTTCTTTAGTTTTAATCTTTATTTGTATTGTCGAAAGTCCTTTTTCATTTGTTTAAAATATTCTCATAATTTTCATTTACTTGCACAGATAGGTAAACTACCTCTTTTCTAATCAAATAATTAGTAATTTTACTAAATAATATATTTACGATTCTAAGATGAAATGTCCATTTTCACAAATTGGATAATTAAAATCCCATGTTGGTAGTTGAGGTAAAGACATTTGTAATTAATCAATTCAAGCGCAAAATCATTTGAAACAATAAATAAGTGGCTGACCATTTAATTAACATCTCAGCTATTCTTCATGTAGCGCTTGGAACTCATCCTGAAGTTGAAGGGAGGAAGTTCAAGATACTAAGCCACAGTGTAAACAAAAAGATTTAATTAAAAAGACTTAAATCTTCCCGAAGTTGAAAGAAGGAAGTTCAAGATACTAAGCCATGGTGTTAACAAAAAGATTTAATTAAAAGACTTAAATCTTCCTGAAGTTGAAAGGAGGAAGTTCAAGATACTAAGCCAGTGTTAACAAAAAGCTTTAATTAAAAGACTTAAATATTCCTGAAGTTGAAAGGAGGCAGTTCAAGATACTAAGCCATAGTGTAAACAAAAAGGTTTAATTAAAGAACACTTAAATCATCCTGAAGTTGAAAGGACGAAGTTCAAGAAACTAAGCCATAGTGTAAACAAAAAGGTTTAATTAAAAAAGAATTAAACCATCCGGAAGTTGAAATGAGGAAGTTCAAGATACTAAACCACAGTGTTAACAAAAATGTTTAATTAAAAAAGACTTAAATCATTCATACGAAACATTAAAATAACCGGGACGAGGATTAGGGACTAGAGAACCGACCGTGAAACCGTCTCACTGGGAAGCAGCCACCGTCGATATCATCCACAGTGCTACTGAGGTTACAATATACCACGACCCTGGCAGTGAAGATAGAAGTTGACGTCCGGAATCTGGGGAAAAAGGCGAAAACTGAAGTTAATTCTCTTTGTAAAGCATATCAACGGAATTGTTGCATTAATGGAATATTAGAAAAAGAAATTAGAAACTATTTTTGCATTTAAAAGGATGTTTGAAAAATGGTTATAAATATTTTGTAGGGGTTTTTGCGATAATAAAAAAAAAAAAAAAAAAAAAAAAAAAAAAAAAAAAAAAAAAAAAAAAAAAAAAAAAAAAAAAAAAAAAAAAAAAAAAAAAAAAAAAAAAAAAAACAGATAAAAAGTGCTGAAAGAAGCCAACTCCAAACAGCAACTTTTTGTTAGCCAGATCATGCACAATAATTAAATGAGAAAGAAAAAACATCAATATGGGTGCCAAAATTTTATTTTGCATAAAAAGATTGTCCAACTTTTAATAAGATTACGATAGCCCGGAGCCTAAATGGCATATATTCCAATCCCAATGGGTTACTATTGGTAACTAATTTTCCTCGTTTTATATGTAATCCGATAAACGTCGATAACCTAATAAATGTCGACAAGTATTCCAGTCTGACAAATGCTTAATCTCGATGAATGTTCGAGCGAGCAGATTAAACAACGGATAAATAATTCAGCTAAGACATTATTAAGTCCCTGCTATACAGAGATACCATTTCACAAAACCTAGGGGAAGAAGGGGTGTAAGCTAAGTTCAAAAGTCATCTCACTGCCAGCTAGGAAAATAACAATTGAGTTCAGTTGTACCATTTCTTTATTAAAAGGGAATACACTGAGCCCCATCAACTTCTGTCACATCAAATGGCAACCCATGGAAATTTATCTTCACGTATTACCCAGGATGTCACTGTAACCCTTACCACATACCAAATCACATACATTAAAGAATTGAAAACGAACGCCCGAGGCCCCCCTCCCAACGCCTACACCCTTCTTTACATTCTCTGACCAGAGAGGGTCAAACGTGCAACAAGCACTCTAAAAGAAGCGTGATTTCGCAAGGGGTACAGGTATTGATCTCTGCTTGACACTACGGAGTTCGATACCAGCTACAGCAGATAGATTATGCATTGGTGTCTCCCAACATCAAACAAGAAGGAAACACGGTATATTACTAAACCCCCCACCCCCTATATAATCTGTAACAGTCATATTTTCTTTCAGAGCAATCGTGAACTCATTTCACTTGCCTTTATTGAAGCGTGTATTTCCGTATTTGCGAATAAGTAATTCAAGCCCAAATTTCAGGGTACTGATCCTAAATTATGTATGTCTTTCGTCACAAATTTTTCGGTCGAATTTACAAGCATCAAACCGACTAAGTTTCAAAGTGAGATTCAGTATCAAACCAACCTGTAGGCTATTTAGAAAAACTATAAGCGGCCAAATTAAGTGCAGTTGACCAGATATCATCAGAATAAGAATCGTTCTCGTTTTCGTTAGAGTAGCCCTTACAGAATTAAGCTGGCAAAGCTTTTTGAAAGAATACTGCAAAAACAGTTTGTATATTGTTAAGATGCTATTTCTATATGTCCTCAAACGAATTAAATATTGGAATATTGAGCTAGCACTAAAAATATATCGAAAATTATATTAGGAGCATAAGTCATATTAATTCTCATGGCAATTACACATTGTTTTAGGCTAAAATGGTGTTTGAGCCCCACCTTAGCTATGAGTGGTCAGGGTTTTGAGGAATATCTTGATTCAAATGAGCCTCAAGATGATGTGACACACGATCCACCCAAACTATTCCTTTTGAACCATGTTTAGTAGTCTTAAGAATTCAAACAAGCCCGATGATGGTACGGTACAGGTTCCGTCGGAATGATGGCCTGTGAACCGCTCTTTGAGGAGCCTTTTGAGTCCAAACAAGCCTGAAGACGATATGAAGGAACCGACACCGAAATGATCACTTGTGAAGCGTATTTCGAGGGACCTTTTGGATTCAAACAAGCCTGAAGACCATACGACAGAGGTCCTCACGAAATGACAGTTTGTCAATCGTATTTGGAGCCTTTGGAATTGAAACAAGAATGAATATGACGGGAACAGGTTTCTGTCAATATTACCATTTTGTGAGCCGCATTTTCAAGCATGAATTTTTAAAGCAAAGGTCAGCTATAATTTCATTTTGATCAGGTTCTTGCGGCAAGTCTGTCTTTACAATTAATAACTGGCCTCAGAGAATTTTAGCCGAAATTGAGGGAAAGTTATGATATTATCTTCTATAATAGTCACTGCTATTCAGAAAAAAATAAACAATAATTTACAATTCTGTTGAAGTTGCATAGAAAAAGTGCCTTGTTACCCAAAAGAAGTTTTTTTTTTCAACTCACTAAATGTAGAACAAAGCAACTAAAATTAATTCAGTTAGCAAGTAAATTGTCGCTTAAAGAAATATTGTTCCAGTATGAACATGTGTGTGGACCAACAGTTAGAGAATTATAGTCGACAGTGTTGTCAAAATTATAGTCGAAGAGTAAAAATACACCGAAAGCTCCGTTTTTCTAGTGAAAATGTGCCGAATGAACACTTTCCCCCCAAAAAATGCACCGATTTGAAAAATTCAATGCGCAACCACCTCAAAAAAGTGCCAAAAATTGCGCAAATGCACCCCTTCTGGCCACTCTGATAATCGAAAGTGAGGGAGTCAGTTACCGTCTCATGTCTTGAGAGTATATTCCAAAGATCTTATTTTAAAATTTTTATAATAGTAATCAGATGACAATCTGATCCCATTAAGATTCTTTACATTCTAGACACTATGGTTTTATGATCTTCAGTCTAAAATTATGAAATTAAAAATAATTATATATTTTTTAAAATATATAGCTTTAACACAGTTAAATAATTAATTATATAGTAATAAGTAACAGTAGTGATTATATAATTAATGAAATAAATACATATATGCATTCTATATATATTGTTATTTATTTTTCAAATAAGGAATAAGTCCAAGGATTAAACCCATTTATGGCAAATAAATGACACTACGCAAAAAAATACGAAAAAATAAAGAAAATAGACCATCACCACTACTGTCAAAACAACGAGATATACTTGTAATTCTGTATTTTATTGAAAGACAACTAAGAAACAACCCAACAAATATCTAACACAACAACAATGAGGCGAAACTATCAATTTTACAAATTCTACCAGAATACAAAAGAAAAAAGAAAACTAAGCAAAATCAAATCTAATAGCCTCTAACTACACTGGGATAATCAGATACACGATTCTTTTTGTTAATTTTAGGGGGAAGGGGCATAACAATACGTCCATAAAGTCAATCATAAACTGAAATTAATGATTGTAACATAACACGAGAATTTATATTGAGTCTAAAAAAAATTGGTGCCCCCCCCCACCCCAACAAAAGTCTATTATGGCTTTGAATGTAAAATGACTATTGAAATCAAAACATATCTTCCGAGGAGGAATTTTCATTGCCATTAAGAATTTTTGATGCAACCATGTTACTTTACATCGCAACTAATTTATTTAGTTGCTAATTTACTATTTAATTTATTTATTAATTAATTAATTTAAATTATTTGTTAAAACATCGCAACTAATGTTTTTGCTCAAAATTTTCCTCCTCTATAACCCCACTCTTACCGTTTCCAGGAGGCGACGAATATAAACTCACCTATCAATTTGTATTTTTTTATGCCTCCGCGCCTGATTCCGGTGAAAGGAGAACAACACACAAAAAAACTTGAGAAAACGTTAGTTACGACCAAAGGCCACAACATCAATAATATATCTTTTAATTTTGAGCTCAATTTAGACCCCGTGAACACCTCAAACGAAGACTCTGTAGCAGTAACTGAACTTTCAATAGAACTGACTACGGTAAAAAGAAACAATTATGGGAGCCAAATACATCTAATTAGGTGTTAACGGGAGAAATAAAGAGCAGTAGGTATTTTAAGAGCAGGTATAGGTAAGAAAATGTCTTGTTCCCCTTATTCCTATTAATATATTCCAACCACGTATATTTAATAGGATTTTGATTTAGGGAACCTGTCAAAAACTGGTACTTGAAATTTTTTTTTGGAGGGGGGGGGTTAGGGTAGGAATCCATTAAGTTAAACACCCACTCTACGATTTTGCAGTGATACATATAGACAACAAATTTCATCGCTTTACTATTGATAATAATTTTCCATTGACAGCTTGAAATTTAGGATACACAACCCTTTCCAAAAATCAATTTTGAAAATATCTGTGGAACTTAATTTCTGTGGCACTAACTTCAAAGTGAGCAATCGTATTATCCAAAAAATACAATAATTTGACTTAAACCCCCTGGAAACTTGACGATACTTTTTGGGTCACATAAAAATATACCAAATATGAAATATTTATGCTAATTTTAACAATATTAAGCCTATTGGCAATGAATATTATGAGGGACCGCCTTTATTACAGAAAACTGACCAATTAATAGGGAAAATAAAATAAAAGATAAAACAATTGAATCGAAGATCAATTATTCAATTGAACAATTTGATAATCTCATCATAAATGAATAATGCTTTAACTTTGTTTCGATAATAGTGATCAGATATTAAATTTTTTGTATACTGCTTGATGGGACATCTTTATATATAGCCACATGTTTGTTTAGGATGTTAAGATACAGAAGGACATCAGCAAAAATAAATTTCCTTTTCTCATATGGGCAAATTTTCGGCTAAAAATTAATAATATATGCATTATTTCCACGATCCCATTATTTTTCGATACTTCCCTAAATTTTACCAAAAGATAATTTGGCTCTTTAAAATCTCCCTGTCGTTCGTAAACCTCGTTCGTAAATACACAAAAACGCGGAGACAAATCGCCAATTTCGTTAACGTTACTTTTCTGGGAGATTTTGAAAACCCAATTTTTTCTTGATTTTTTTTTGGAGGGGGGAGGTGATTAGGGAGAATCTCAAAAATGCAAGGATAGTGAAAGCACCGTGAGAATGACAACAAGAAAAAAACCGCATTCCAATTTGGAAAACCGTTGTTACTATAAAACTCCAAAAAAGTAAAAAATTCTTAAAAGGCACTACAATTTTGATGATACATCACAGTACGTACTATATCGATCTAATAAGAAGATATACTAATGCTAAGATATAAGATGTCAATCTGACAATCGATCAAATTAATATTTATCGATTCGATCCGATTAGATCAAATCGATCAAATTAATAATGATGCAATACTAAATCGATACAAAAGATACGTACTAGATACTTTTTTATAATAAAAATAATTCGAATTAATTTAACTTTGCCCAAACTCTTTAACGATTAAAATTACGTTAAAGCGCGAGATTCAGAAATTTAAATGAAACTAAATGGGATACCAAATCTGACTAGCATTTCCCAAACACATCTTTTAAAATAGCAAGGCACCGGTTTTGAATCACTGGGATATTTGACTCCCTTACAAGAAGGGATGGCTACCAAGAGGATAGGAAGGAATTTCCTTCACTGACCTGGTTTTGAAACAGGAGTATCGATAGATGGCACCCAGCCAAGACTCCGTTTTATTGCTTCGTGCCATTTATTGTATCTTCGGGCCCGATCTATAATAAAAGAAGGTTTATTAAACATAAATAAACAAAGAAAGTTAATATAACTATATAGATTCAATAGTTGAATCGACATAAAAGGCTACAAAATGATAATAGGATTAAAGTGTTTGGCGATACTAGGAGCATCCATAGGGGGGAGGGTGGGTATTTTCATAAAAAAATAGATTTTTTCACTGAAAAAAAATTTCCTACTCAAAAATTTAGAAAATACGTTTTGCCCTTCCCCCTGTATTTTCGTGCATTGACGCTTTTGGACATTACCCTTTCAAGTTTTATGCAATAAAAATCTTTAGAAGAGTTCATTCCTGTTCACCTTTCTATGTGCTAAGAAGGATAATTTGTGGTTGATGAATAAGGTTAACATTATTTGTTATGTCAAAAACAAACAAATATTCTGTCAAAGACGGGCTATGAACATTACAGGCGTGTTCCTGAATCAGAGAAAAAATTAAAAAAGTCCTTATTTCAGCTGATAAAAACTCACCTTCTTCTAGGATAGATGGTTGGAATGTCTCAGTCACTAAACTGGCGCTATTTTCCAAATCGAGTTGCCATACATTAATGCCTTCTGCCAAACCGGCTGCCATAGCGGCACCCAGAGCGGATGTCTCGCACATCGCCGGGCGAACTGAAAACACAGGTCTCGATTAATGAACAAGTTAGAATAAAAAAAAAGATAAAAAAATTTTAGAATAAAAAAAAGAGAAAGAAAAATCCCACAGGAACAAAACAACAATTTAAGAAAGCTACTTTGTTGAACATTTCTTTAAACTAATGCTGTCAAGTATTTTTCCCCTACTTTGAAAATGTTCAAGGTTTTTGTGCTGCGAGAGCAACACTTGGGTTTTGTCCTAGTTTTTTTTTCTAGCACCCCGACTTTTCAGCTTAGTCCTAGGAAGTGGTAAGGGTCTAACCTCTGCGGGTTTTAAGGGAAGTGTGGACCTTAGGCCGAACTGATGAATATGACTTTACATTTTGGAAAGCTTCGTAGAACTCTTGCCTGGGGCCAAAAAGGATGGTTTTTGCTTGTCCTTGAGCCAGAGCCTATAGTGTGTGAAGTGAAGTGGAGTTTTATAGCCTATGTCAGAGAGAACTATCGGAAGTTATGCAGTCAAGCTTTCGTTTCATCGAACCATGTTTCTGCTTTCAAATGGAAAGCTCTGTTCTACCAGGCAAGCAGGCGGGCACCAGTTTCAAATTGAAGACGGACTAAAATCTATATGTGTTAAATATATGCGGCAGTTACCCAGCCCCACAGCCAATATATATTCTTTGAGTGATGATAAATAGAAAAATTTACAGAAACAAAAAGTGGGGCCGAAAGTGCTGCCATCCATTGTTTCTACCCATTTCTGTTCGTGACTTCAGCTGAGTTTATCATTCAGTTTTCCACACTTGGGAATGCGGTAGAGAAATGGTATCAGATGCGCCTCTTAAACTTTAAAAGTTCTCTCATTGCTAAAGAAATTACAGTTTATCCTTTGCTCCTTTCTAAGTGATGACGTTAGAAACTTGGCCTACGGCAAAAAGTCAACTTTTGAACTAACACAGATAGATTTTTTTTTCGACGAAAGTCGATAGCTCTTGACGAACTGATCAAAGTATATGTAATCCAGTTTTTGGTAGAAAAATTCCTTCATGAGATATACCAGTTTGAAAGTTTAAAGGGGTTGACAACTTCAGTAGTAAGGTACACACTGAAACCAAAAATAGGCCGATACCAATTGTGAAACATATAGGGAGTTTTAAACAACAGTCGGCTGTTAGCTCATAATCATCTTCGGCAATGAGGGGTTCGCAACTTTGGCTAGTTCGTGTACCTATTATTTGTTTCCGGTGTATTTGACAGTAAGACCAATTTGGTTCCAGTTGTAAGACATGTAAGGGACTTGTTTATGTTAAGATCCTTACAGATTAACAACTTCAGCGTTCAATCGAATCGAGGAAACAAAACCAAAGCGTTGCTCTCACAACACTTTGCTCGGCGAAACTAAACAAACGTTGCCACAACACCTCATGTTGCTCATGCAACTTAGATATAATCTTATCATTATTTTCAGTATTGCATAATGAGTAATTATTCCGCAAATTGTATAAATGTACTAATCTTCAATCGTTTATTCAATTTTGATCAAATTTTATGAAATTAATCTCATTATTTAAATATCAATTTGAACCAATAAACACAAATAATGTTAATTAAAAAACAACATCAATTATTGAATTTAAATAGTTGTTTTATTATTATTTATTCAACCTACTTAATAATTAATCTGATTAAGTTTAATTAGACAAAAATTAAGTTTAAAAAAAAATTTCAAGTCAAAAATAAAATGGTTTACTCCAAAAACAAAAAACCGAAAAAGTCACAAAAAAAGAAAACAAGAAAATTGGCAACTAGAGCGAGTCTCTCCAGCTTAAGAGCGAAATCGAACTCCTCAACTTGAAAGATTTCGGAATTTTTTTATTGGATTTTTTTTTTTTTTTAATATTGCTTTCACACTTTTTTATAAAATTCTACTAATTTTGAAAAACTTTATACAGCTAGTTTGTTGAGAATCAGATAAAAAAACTAATGTCGGCGTTAGGAAATTATTCACATATCCAACAAATAAAGATTATGCCATAAAATGTAGCTAAGGAGGTTATAAGAGAAGAGAACTCTGGACCCTGTCCCCTCCCACATTTCATGACTTTTTGTTTAAAGAATGCGGCCCCGTATTTGAAGTGATTAGATAGCCACCATGCATCCGTCAGCTTGCAAAACAAGCTGGCTTATATCCATAATCCGAAATCGTGTGTAACACAACTTAGAAATAAGCGGAATTGAACGTAAAAAGTATGCGAATATACAGCAAAAATCGCAAAAATGTCATTTCTTTTCTTCGGGGGGAGAGGGGGAGGCACGGGCTAATGGCTACTTTGACAAACTTAACCCAGCTTCATGACATAAATATCGCTGACGTGCCAGATTATTCACAGTGTGAATAATATTACATGATATAATAATATTAATTGAATAATAATATTAATAATATTTGAACAATATTTAAAATAATTTTTGGATATTATTATCCACAAATTGAACGATAATTATAATATAGCATAATATTGAATGGATAATCACATAGCGGACACTTACCGACAGGTATTCCAAGGATATCAGCTTGTATCTGAAGGAGGAGATTATTAGCCGCCATGCCGCCGTCAACTTGCAAACTAGTTGGCTCCTGTCCAAAATCTGAATTTATGGCTAAGAGTACATCCCTTGTTTGGTAGCAAACTGCTTCAAGAGTAGCCCGAGCTATGTGAGCAGATGTTGAGTAGTGAGTAAGTCCACAAATGGTTCTGTGTTCAGGACAGAAAGAATAAAATTAAGCAAGAGCGTAGAAACAAAAAAGGAGAAAACTATGAGGCAGAAAGAGCAAAACTAAACAAGAGCATAGCAACAAAAAGGGGAAAACTGTGAGGCAGAAAGACCAAAATTAAACAAGAGCATAGCAACAAAAAAGGGGAAAACTGTGAGGTAGAAAGAGCAAAATTAAACAAGAGCATGGCAGCGAAAAAGGGGAAAACTGTGAGGCAGAAGAGCAAAATTAAACAAGAGCATAGCAACAAAAAAGGGGAAAACTGTAAGGCAGAAAGAGCAAAATTAAACTAAGAGTATAGCAACAAAAAAGGAGAGAATTGTGAGGTAGAAAGAGCAAAATTAAACAAGAGCATAGCAACAAAAAAGGGAAAAACTGCGAGGCAGAAAGAGCAAAATTAAACTAAGAGCATAGCAACAAAAAGGGCAAAACTGTGAGACAGAAAGAGCAAAATTAAACATGAGCATAGCAGCAAAAAGGGAAAAACTGTTAGGCAGAAAGATAAAAATTAAACAAGAGCATAGATACATACAAGAGCTAAGAGCTCATATGGAACTTGTGACGAGGCCAGAAGAGCCAAGAGATCATATGGTATGAGCTCTAACAAAATTCTAAGAATCAATAGATTGACTTAAAAGGAAAATCAGAGGCTTAATGCCGGTTGGGATTTAAAACAAGAGCTCTGAGTCCCGATGTCCTGCTAAATATCAAAATTCATTATGATCCGATCACCAACTCGTATGTTATAAATACCTCATTTTACCTGTCCCTTCAGCCCCCCAGATGGTCGAATCAGGGAAAACAACTTTATCAAGTCAATTTGTGCAGCTCCCTGACACGCCTACCAATTTTCATCGTCCTAGCACGTCCAGAAGCACCAAACTCACCAAAGCACTAAACTCCACCCCCTAACTCCCCCAAAGAGAGCGAATACAGTACGGATACGTCAATCACGTATCTACAACATTTGCTTATTCTACCCACCAAGCTTCATTCCGATTCCTCTACTCTAAGCGTTTTCCATGATTTCCGATTTTCCCCTCCAATTCCCCCCAATGTCAACAGATCTGGTCGGGATTTGAAATAAGAACTCTGAGACATGGGTTCCTTCTAAATATCAAATTTCATTAAGATCCGGTCACCCGTTCTTAAGTTAAAAATAACTCAATTTTTCTAATTTTTTCGAATTAACACCCCCCAGCTCCTCCAAAGAGAGCGGATCCGTTCCAATTATGTCAATCACGTATCTAGAAGTTGTGCTTATTCTTCCCATACAGTTTCATCCCGATCACTCCGCTATAAGCGTTTTCCAAGATTTTTGTTTCCCCCCTCCAACCCCCTATGTCTCCGGATCCAATTCGAGTCGAAAATCGAGCATGAGACATAAGATCCTTCTATATATCAAAGATCCGATCACCTATTAGTAAGATAAAGATACACCAATTTTCACGTTTTCCAAGGGTTCCGGTTTCCCCCTCCAACTCCCCCCAATATTACAGGATCTGGTCGAAATTTAAAGTAAGAGCTCTAAAGCACAAGATCCTTCTAAATATCAAATTTCATTAAGATTTGATCACCTGTTCGTAAGTTACAAATACCTACTTTTTTCTAATTTTTCCGAATTATTCCCCCCCCCCCACAACTCCACCAAAGAGAGCGGATCCGGTCCGGTTATGTCAGTAACGTATCTTGGACTTTTTTTTTATTCTTCCCATCCAGTTTCATCCTGATCTCTCCGCTTTAATAATTTTCCAAGATTTCCAGCCCCCTCCCCCTCCAGCTGCCCCCGCCAATGACGCTGGATCCGATCAGGATTTAAAATATGAGATGTGAGTTACGAGGTCCTTCTAAATATGAAGTTTCATGAAGATCCAATCAATCCTTCGTAAGTTAAAAATACGTCATTTTTTCTAATTTTTCAGAATTAGCCCCCCCCCAACTCCCCCAAATAGATCGGATCCATTCCGATTATGTCAATCACGTATCTAGGACTTCTGCTTATTTTTCCCACCAAGTTTCATCCCGATCCCTCCACTCTTAAGCGTTTTCCAAGATTTTAGCTCCCCCCCAAAAAAAAGCTCCTCCCAATGTCACCAGATCCGGTCAGAATTTTAAAGAAGCGCTTTGAGACACGATATATTTCTAAATATTAATTTTCATTGAGATCCGATCACCCGTTCGTAAGTTAAAAATACCTCATTTTTTCTAATTTTTCAGAGTTAACCCCCTCCCCCCAACTTCCCGAATAGAGCAGATCCATTTCGGTTATGTCAATCACGTATCTAGGACTTCTGCTTATTTTTCCCACCAAGTTTCATCCCGATCCCTCCATTCTAAGCGTTTTCCAAGATTTTAGGTTCCCCCCCCCCAACTCCCCCCAATGTCACCGGATCTGGTCGGGATTTAAAATAAGAGCTCTGAGACAAGATATCCTTCCAAACATCAAATTTCATTAAGATCCCATCACCCGTTCGTAAGTTAAAAATACTTCATTTTTTCTATTTTTCCGAATTAACCGGCAAACCCATACACCCCCCCCCCCCCCCAGATGGTCAAATCGGGAAAACAACTATTTCTAATTTAATCTGGTCCGATCCCTGATACGCCTGCCAAATTTCATCGTCCTAGCTTACCTGGAAGTGCCTAAAGTAGCAAAACCGGGACAGACCGACAGAATTTGCGATCGCTGTATGTCACTTGGTTAATACCAAGTGCCATAAAAAGGGGAAAACTGTGAGAGAAAGTCTATGTGACCAGATGTCAAATAGTAATTTAGCACAAAGAAAATGGGACACTTATAATTTGATACTTCGGCGATTAAAAGTGGAGAGTAAATACAGAGTATTATGAAGGAAAACACATTCAGCAATCAATCTTTTACATGAGGGGTTGAAAGTACCCAAACAACCAACAGAGCCCAAGGCCTGAGTAACATCTCTCAAAACGAACTCTGTCTCTTTCTCTCACACTGGAATGTTGATAATACTGTCTTTAATATCAACTTGGCCTTAAATGTGTAAAAGACCGGGTTCGCTACTTATCTCGTGTTTCAATTACTTTTAGAAGAACGACAGCCCACTCAAATACCCTCAGTTAGTGGTGCTGATGGACACCAAAATTAGCCTAACCACTGGTTTCCCTAGGGTAGTCTCTACCAAAGAGAATTGGAAACTTATAGAAGTTGAATCTTCGGCAATTTAACACAGGAAGATAGGGATTAAAAGCTACTAAAACCAATTAAAATATAGCGTCTTGTGACTAAGATTCCAAAGAAAATTGAATGTTTGATATCAAATTTCGTTTATCAAAATTAACAATTCTTCCATCATTTATCAAAATTTAGGGGCAAAATTTGACCCAGTTTTGAAATAGTAGACAGGCCTATTACTACAACAAAAACAAAAGTAATGTTAAGGTGAAAGTCACTAAATTCATTGCAGTGTTAATTTTCCAATGTTATGAAAAGAGATCTTGCTCTCTGACCTGACATCTTAGCAAAACTAATTTTTGCACAAGGGATCTTTGAAAAAGGATCTAAATTTGGCCGGTTTATTTCTTTCTGATTTAATTCCCAGGAAATAGAAGAAAAAGTTTAAAGTGAAACCTGATAGCTTTTTTTTTGAAAAAGATCTGGAGCATAAAAAATACAAATTTTGAAAAAATCAGAAGTGCTATAAATAAAAAAAAAACTTCAAAATCCATTGGTCGGATTGAAAATTCTAGATTTTTTAAATTTATCCATCCACGATTATTTTTGTGTTTTTACATTTTGGTGTCTAGCAGGTCGTGAGAAAAAGCGGCAAAGTTGAAATTGACTTAAAATTGTAGCTCTTCTTCTATGTTCTGTATTTCAAACTTTTCAGCTTCCTAATCAAAACTGTTAATTTATAATTATTTATGTAACAAACTAAATTTTTATTTTGTTTCTTCCGTTTTACGTCAACCCACTTTACACTCCCCCTATCCTCATATCCCCTTAATGTGCAAATATATAGCCCGAATATGTTACTATATAAACTAAAGTATTATATTTTTATCATATTTTGGTATATTTCATTAGGATTTGTTACGATTAAACTTCACTTCTTGGGTGTGTTCCGTATAATTAACAAGAAATCTCTTTTTTTTTTATTAAAGAAGCAATAAGACCGATCCTTATCTAAATCTATGTACAGTGAGACAATTTTTTCTCATGAAAAAATAAAAAGGCCCTTTTCAAAATTGTCACTGGTGTCCCAGGAATTATACCCGCTCAACAAGAGTAAGTTTTTTGGGAAAAAACTGGGGTTTAAATCGGCAAGGAAAGAAACTAAAAATCAAAAGCAAATAATTTGATTGGATTCCCGATAACCAATTTTCAGTGATCGGGGTATAAGCCAAAGGTACCAATTCGGGAACATCAGGGAGGACAAGGATTTTGTCCTATTCTCTGCACAAAGATGCGAGAAGACATCTTTCAAAATTTCAAGGGTAATTTTCACTTGAGGAAAAACAAAACATCAATCTAAAAGTATTTTTCCACATCTAGAGGGGGGGTGGGTGGGTTATTTCAATCTCTTCCTATAGGTGCACATGTATAGAACATGGTAAAGAAATAAAAGAATTATCATTTACATTGATAAAGAGCATTATAATTCTCGTGGTTCTACAGATTTCTAGTCAGTAATCTAGTGATTTATTCCCTGCTTTAGCAATTTTTTCAAGAATCTAGTAATTTTTTTTAGTGGATAGTAACCCTGCACCTAACACAAGTCACCGTGGATGCTAATGGTATGCTTCCAAGTTAACTGGTTGCAAAAGATGTCCGTATTTTTAAACCGTTTTCGGCTTTTTGTTTGATTATTATTATTATTATTAGTATTATTTTCTTGTAGTTGCCCATTCAATTTATAACACGAATGTTGGCCACAAACAAGCGAGTAACTAGACCCCTTCATTACAATGTTCCTAGGATAGAACCGCTATTTAGTGATTTTAAATATAAAAAAAATGTCAGTTGTCTAACGGCTTTGTTGTTTACGATAAGCAACAAATTTTCAATACTCTCGTTGAAATTATAACCCTCATCCGTGGAAATTCAGGCTAGTTATGGCGATCAAATAAAATTTGAGTTTTTTTATTATTTTATTTTTCAATTACTTTTCAGTTTTTTTTTATTTTCCTATTTTTTTTAACTATTTTTCAGTTTTTTTTATAATCCAATTTTCAATAAATTGAAAATTTATGGCTGCTCCATGGCAAAGATATTTTACTCTCGTTGAAATTACAACCCTCATCCGCGGAAATCCAGGCTAGCTATGGCAATCAAATAAAATTTGAGTTTTTTTTTTATTATCCAATTTTCAATAAATTGAAAATTTATGGCTGGTCCATGGCAAAGATATTTTACTCTCGTTGAAATTATAACCCTCATCCGTGGAAATCCAGGCTAGCTATGGCAATCAAATAAAATTTGAGTTTTTTTTTTATCCTTTTTTGAAACGTATTTCCAACATAATTTTGTTTATTATTCTCTTCTTATGCATTTCCTTTTCAAAGTATCAAAAAATTTCGGTAAATTTCATATTGTACTGTATAATTTTTTTTTTTATACCCTAGGCTTTAGATCTTTTTTTGTATTTTCATTAAAAATAAAATTCAAAAAACGAAGAAAAATCCTTGGACCACTCTATATCTTTGTGAATTTATGCGGTAGGTGGTTCATTGATGACATCCACTTCGAGGCAATTAAAATTTAGATAGCAAAATTGTTTATAACGAAAGTGTATATTTTCAAAATTCCAAGCATAACTTTGATTTGGCATACACTTATGAATTTCAGTAGCATGTACTTCCTTTATTTGAAGCTAAAATAGTGTTTTGATTTGTTGCTAACTCGTTGTCAATAACCAGTAGGTTACCTTACCCTAAGTAATTGTTTTTTTTATTACAAGTTTCGACGAAAATTATTATAAGCGTTCATCACAGAAGTCGGGACCAAAATCAAATTACAAATCACACTAATTATTAGAAGGATTAATAAATAAAAAATGAAAGACAAATTAACCAACCCTCTTGCGTCAGTTCGCCAATGGGGTGCATAGAGTCCAGAGAATGCGGGCACAAAATAAACGCCACCAGAATCTGCGACACTAGCTGCCAGGGATTCAATTTCATGTTCACTTTTGATAATTCCCATATTCTTTTCGAGCCATCGAATTGAAGAGCCAGCCACGGCTACAGAGCCTTCTATGGCATAAACAGGTCGTTTAGTTTTTCCCAGTTGATAACCTATTGTCGTGATGAGTCCTTTGTCAGAGAATATAGGCTATGAAAAATAAAAAAAGAAGATGACATTAATAAAAGTTAGGTAACATACAACAACATAATACTCCTACTAATAACTAGCAACAGGTTCTTATAACTACGTTTTCGTACGTAAACGCACGTTCATTCGTTATGGCAGTTCTAAGACTGAATTCAAATATATTAGCCGAGCCACTGAAAAGCATATTCGTTAAAAAATAAATATACTTCATTCAATCCAATTTACCCAAACAAAGTTTTCTTTCCCGACACCAGCAATGCAGACCATTCTACATGACAATGGAAAAACAAATAATATGACAAAAAAATATGCCATCTTTCGAGGGGAAGATTACTTTACAGATTATTTTCAGTCAAGTTACCGCCATTTTAACTAGAAATATCTACAAGTTACTGGCTTTTTAACCAAAAATAGTAACAAGTTACTGGCATTTTAACTATAAAAAGTTACCATTTACTGGTACATCCACCAGAAATAGCTAAACAGTTACCGGCATTTCAGACAAGTTACCAGTATCTTCAACATTTAACCAGGGTCTACAAAACTATGCTGCCACCCAATATGCACCTGCACGAAGAAGAAGACTGTCTCAAGCGAAATTTCTAAGAGGAGGACACGCCTGTTTTTGGTATTTTATTTCAAAGGGAAGGGTTTTGCACATTTCGGGAGGGAGATGGGTTTCACCCATTTCAGGAGTCATAACCAAAGTGAGGAGGCCCAAACACTGAAAAATCTATGAAAGTTACTACATAACCAAAAATTAACAGTTTTCATACAATTTTTAAACATTCAACGTCATTTTTATACAATTCGGAAAAATGCTTATTCAGCTTAGCCTCTCACCCAGACTATCGGTCTTTGGGCTTTTTTTCCAATTAGGATTTATTTTTTTTCAACGGTTTAAAACGTTTAAATCGTTAAACTCCTCACCCATTCTTGGCAAAGCCTATGAAGAAACAAAAGTTCAGAAAAATAGTACATAAATAGCAGAAATAGTAGAATTGTAATGGTAGAATAGTAGAAAAATATTCGTCCTATATCTAAGAATAGGCCGCTCAAATAGTTACTCACTCGCTAATTTTGTCTTTTTTAATGATTTCATTAACCCCGTTTTTCTCTTTCCACAAATCAAGATAGTAAAATTTGAATTCGGCTTAATTAAACTATTTAAAAACAATATTTATATTAATAACAACTAGTAAAACATTATTTAAAATTAACTCAATTTAAATAAACTGTGCGACAGCTCAAGTGATTTTCGCCATTTGGGTTAGTATTCCAAGAACCTGGTAACCATGGTTAGACCTTACACATGGGCTTTCAAATTTGCAGTTCCCTTTATACAACTAGTAAGAGACTCAACAAGAGAAGACCTAGTAAGAGAACAAACTAAGAACGCTGAGCAAAACAAGATAACAAATTATGCAGAACGGATTACAATTACCATTCAAAATCGAACTTGTCTCTGGACAATAAACTTTCCTTATACAATTTAACTAGTCAAATTCATGTTAACCTACCTTATTGCCACTGTTACATAGAAGAAAGCAGCCTGTCCCATAGGTACACTTAGCCTGACCTCGCTTGACACACATCTGACCAAGAAGCGCTGCTTGCTGATCACCAAGCATCTACCAAACATAAATACATTTATGCAATTTTTCTAATCTTTAACACTGATTTTTCTTCATTAAAATCTTTTTAATTTCTCCTGGATTTATAAGGGTACTGATCCTACCAAATGAGCATTTGTCGACGCTGCAACTATACTTAAAGAACCGACAAAACGAAGAACGGAAAAAAAAAATTAAGAAAATGGTCAGCACTGATTGAAAATCACTCATTTGGTTTTGTCTTCTTCTTCTTTTTTTTAGGGGGGGGGGGGTCTTTATATTTTTGTATGTCATGTATATTTTTATATTTTTGTATGTGTATGCCTGTGTAAAACCAGAACGTGTTTTTACACTTCGAGAACATGCAAAAGAGGTAAAAGTCCAAATGGCTATTTTTTATGTTTAGACCATACTAATGAGTGCTAATGAGACCCTTCTAATGAGTTTTTTGTATAAAGTATTTTCTCTGTTTATTAATTTTTGTCGTTAGTTTTTCCTGCTTTACCTTCTTTGCATTATATGGTCTAAAAATCCCCTAGCCCACCTTCCCTGGATACTTATTAACATTATTACTTCCCTTATTACATATAACATTATTACATATAACATATTATTAATATGTTATAATATAATTATTACAATTAATTATAATTATATAATATATTAATTATAATTATAATATAATTATATTTACATATAACTTATTAACATTATTACATATGACACTATTACTTACCTTATTACATATAACATATTATTAAAAATCCCCTAGCCCACCTTCCCTGGATACGTCCTTTTTTCCCAGTAAACAATTAAAGCAGACATGTGAATAATAAACGCTTCGTGGAGCACCTATTCTAATTATGTATTTATGCTTGTGTTACTTATTACATCATTTTGTGTTATATATTAAGTGTTTTACTCATTATATTTATTTTATGTATGTTTTTTTGTTATATGTATCTTATTTATGTATGCATGTATGCCATTTAATTGATTTGTATTTTGATTTATTTGCTTTTAACCACCCAGTCACTAGCATTTTGACTTGGATGCCTTACTAAAAAACTTGAGGTAGATGTATGTATTTGTTTATCTTCGAAAAGGAGGAAAATTTATTCAGTGAAAGACAATTAAACCAAATAAGATATTTCAAAAATTCGGACGAGAAAAAGCAACTGCTCAATTTTAAGAGGACTGTGTCAAGAGGGGTTGATGAATGACAACCCTGCTTTTTATTTTTTACCATTTTATTACCATTATTACCTTTTATTATTACCATTTTTATTTTATTATTTTTACACCTTTTATTTTATTTATTACCATTATTACCACTTTTACCTTTTTATTGCCATTTCTGCTTGTTCCAATGTCAGAATCACACTTGTGGATAAAATCAAAATTACGCAAGACTCCAGTATAAATAATACATCGCCTTTGTAATTTCTTTTTTTGAACTCAACTTTCAATTTTAATCTTTATGATCGATCAATCAGAGTGTAGATTCAAGGTAAATAGTTTCAAAATTAGAAATAATGGAAGATTGTAGAAAACAGTAGTTTACCTATAAGTATGATTGCCAAAGATTGTCCTTTTCGGCCAACCGTCTAGGCCTAAACAGAAAGCAGGTCTTCCTCGACTGGAGTGGGAGGATGTCATAAATAAACATTTAAAGGAAATAGGAGCTTCCTGGGAGGATACAAAGAGGGAGTCTTTGAATAGATCGGGATGGAGGGGGAGCGTGCGTAGCTGTGCTGGCCTCAGGCGGCTTGGTGCTGCAGTGGGTTATAAGTAGTAGTAGTATGATAAATCTGGCAAAAGACAGATAGACATAGTATTAGTATACGGCACTTAGGAAGAAAGTGAGGTTGACTTAGGCTTTTCCAACCAATTACTTGGCGTTTTAATTTTCTCCCTCTATAGCGCAAGTGGGACGCTAAAATCCAGGAATACTAAATGAATTTTTACTTTTTATGTGTGACTATAGTGTGACTCGAGCATAAGTCTTCTCTTGTCAATTAAAGGCAAAACAGGTTGTTGTTTTTATTCATCATCGATGAATAGCAAGATTTTTCTTAGAATAAAGATTTTTTCTTAGTATAGCATAAAATTGAGTCAGACGTCACCAAAGGCCTTGTCACGTTAAGAAAAGGGACTCTAAACGCAAAAAGTAGTATTCTACAACTTTAAACATGTCTACTTTGCATTTTGAGGAAAGAAATGCCCGAAAATTGCAAACTTGCTAATTTAAAATCTGTGTAATCGACGTGTCTATTTTTGCTCCAGAAATTAGTATGGTGATATGACAAATATACAAAAGCGAAAACGCCTCGCTCCTCAGAAATAAATGTTTTGGGTAGCCCTTCCTTCCTCCCCTCTCAACCAATTTTTCGGGTAGGCTGATCATCAATGTCGACTGCAAAATAACCAAAAATGGTAACAATTATACTATGTAAGATATCTGGCAAACAACTAAACATAGGGTAAGAGCAAGACAAAATAAAAGGAAGAAGAATCAAGCTTACACTAGAAATTGGGACTCCTTTTAATCGATGTGAAAGAGTAATATAGCCATAGATTTCTGATGAGCTTCGGATTTCTGGAAGAATAGATTTTGGGACGCCAAAAAACCTGAAATTAGACAATCTTAGATTTAATGTAGCTAAAGAGAGTTGAAGACACGTTGAACGTCCAAAAACAAAACATATTCCCCCCTAAACTTTACAACAATTACGGTTTGAACTTACTCTGTTCAACTGAACTTCACGTTAAACATGTATATTCATCTGAAATAAAATTTAACCTAGTACGTGAGAATGGATAACAAATATTAAACTTCAAATAAGGATAGATGAACAGAGACATCTACAAATTTTGCCGACGACAGTAATCGATAAAGGAGGGCCAGCAGCTACAAATACTTGTCGGATTAAAATTTGGCTTTTGCAAGGAATATCTCAATTCCAGTATTACATACTTTAGACATTAATGCAAGAACATGTTTAGCGACCTAAAACTGTACTTTTGAGCTGCCTACTTCTTTGAGACAGTTGGACCCGGTTAAATAGTAGCTAGAATACGCTAGGCAAGCTGAAAGCGCTTCCGAGATGCAGGAAAATATACTTTACCAAGGATTGCTTAAATTCACATTCTAATACTGAAATTTTTCCATATAGAGGATAATTTTGTTGCCCCTTTTATATATGAATGATTTTTTTTAGTGACTAAACCCGTACGGAGTATTTCACTATCTAATCTAAAAAATACAGCACATAGATTGCCCTTTTATATATTTTACGCATAATAATAAATTGTATATTATTATATTATAACGAGAAAGTTGATGAAACCTGAAATGCAAAATATTCATTCCGCAGTCTTGTAAAGTCCACAAGAGAGTGAATATTCTGCCCTTCCGACAGTCCATGAAAGGAGCTGGACCAAATCAAACCCAGTTAAACAAACCGGTCAATCCTTTAAACCATCAAACCATTTAGTCTATAAGTAATCAGTTATGCCATTACCTAGATAACCATAGCCCACTGCGAAAATTTTCAGTTTATTCATTGCATAGCCCATTAAATCTATTAACGCATTCCCAGCCGATTTGACCAATTAAGTATTAATCTCGTCAAGTTACTGTCAGATAATCCATTGCCAAAACCATGAAAAAACAGTTGCATTGACGTTTTCAATTAGAAAAAATATTTGCATTTTTAATTTTTAACTGAATCATTTGTAATTTGTGTGTTTTCTTGCCCAAAACATCATAGGTCTGGTAGATTATCCGGAATTCACAATGCATTAGATGACACTAATAAAACTTTTCTAGACACCTGAAACCAGGGGATGCAAAACACAATCTATTTTGCTTTCACTTCCCTGTTTTCAGTTTATCTACAAAAACTGAACTCGGCCAGGTTAGGCTATATTCGACGACATTTCCGTTCTTTCTATTCATAATCCATTTATTTTTACTACTTTCTTCAAGAAGGGGGCAAGTGACGACCAAGCCTCTGCTTTAAATCATTCAAAATGAGGGTCAATAATGACAGATGGGATAAATCATTCATAATAAGTCCTAAAAAAAAAAAGAAAAAAAAAAAAAGTCCCCCTTCTTTCTTCAAGAAGGGGGCAAGTGACGACCAAGCCTCTGCTGATTGGAAACTGGGCATTGGAGTGCAACCAGTATGTAACAAAATTTTTTAATTTTGATTTTTAAATCAATTAAAAATGATTTTTAAATCATTCAAAACTGATAGGGCGAAATCCTTAAGTAAATTTTTCCTATCCCTATGTTTGTTTTCTTGAGGGTCAATAATGACAGATGGGATAAATCATTTATAATAAGTCCTAAAAAACAACAACAACAAAAAAATGTACTTCTCAAAATATTAGTTTATATATAAATATAATCTTTTATTCCATTTAAGAGAATAATTCACAGTGGACAAATTTTTCAGAGAATTGGATAATTTATGCCTAGCTTTCTGCAAGGGCCAGGAATGAACTTTACCCCAAAATGCAGAGTAAAACAAGGTGTCCTCCCCCGTTTTCCAAGTTAACAACTCTAGATGCAGCATTATTTCTATCTGAAATTAGTAAAGGAAATAGTAGCCAACGATAAAAGAGGTATTTTTCATCGATTCAGAAACCTTAAATTCGAGAACCACTAAACAGTTCTATTTCAATTTGCCATTCCTTCCTGAGTATTCTTGGTTCCTATTCCTGGCATAAAAGCTAATAATTAGGCTCAATTACATATTGAACGTCTATAAAACTTTGGAAAAAAGTACAAGTAAGTAAGTATGACGGCACTGGACCCTTAAGGTCCAAAACAGCGGTGATGATCTGCGTTTCATGGTCCTTCATATTGAAAGTGCGATGGGGGGGGGGGCAGCCATCCTAGACTTTCGTAAACCCTCCCTGCTTACCTTCCCCAGCTTTATCCAGGTACCCATTTAAAGCTGGGTCAACTCTGGCTGAGCTTACAAAATCACGCCACTGACCACCGTTCCAAGCCAAATAAACGGCTACATAAAGGATCAAACCCATGCCCCTCGGACAAAGGAAAAAAAGGAATAGGAAAAATTAATAAAATAAGAAAAATAGGAGAATCAGCGGTAAATTTTCTGGTTGGTGAGTGTGACCCCGCATTAAGGACAAGGTATGTAGTTGCTGCCTTCGCACTATTATTAATATTTTATATGCTTTAGTTTTCTTTTTTCCTGTATTTCTTATTATAGTTAATTTAAACGGTGTTATATGCACGTTTTTACCTGATTCACCCAACTTTAACCGTTTGGTTTTGGGTGAATCATTTAGATTTTTGTATGTAAATTGTTGTTAAAGTTAGAAAAATATAACATGTCATAAAAAACTGACAACTTTTCAGAAGATTAAGATTATTTTATACATCTCAAACAGATGAACAGCGCAAGCTAAAGATTATGATAATTCAGGTAATTTTATATTCAAAAAGACTAGAGGTTTTATTAGAGCAAAAAGAGTTGCAAGAAAATTTTGATCTAAAAAATTAAAACTTATTCCAATTGGAAACCAGAGAAAGTAAAAAAAAAAAAAACAGAATGTAAACATATCTGGTACATAAATGTATTCCATTTTAAACGCATAATAGACCATGAAAAAAGAGAAAAGGAATTACAAAAATGATACAAACTAAAAATGAAGATGTAAGAAGAGAACATTGAAAATTTTTTTTTTTTGGAAAACTGGCAATTTTCCAGAAGACTATAGTTATCCTTTAAGTCTTAATAGCTGGACAGGGCTAACTCAGGATTATTAGAATTTACCTCATTTTCATATTGAAAAGATTAGTTTATTAGAGCAAGTTTTAATAGAGTAAAAGATATACAATTAGAATTGAAAGAAAAATTTGAGTTAAAAAATTGAGACGATAAAAGCTTGACAGATTAAAATGAATAGAATGAATATTCTAGCATAAAAACCAATATTTACAATCAATTTTAGGTTGAATGAAAATGAAACGAAGAGAAAATAAGAAATGATGAGAAAGTTGGTGATTTTACTGGAGAGGTGACAACTTTCTGGAGAACTAGGGTTAACTTTTTAAACAACACAAAGATGAACAATGCCAAATAAAAACATCAAGAATTTACGCTATTTTTGATCGTAATAGATTAAAAGTTCAGTAGCAGGCAATTTATCGAAGAAGAACACGAAGAAGAAATTCGAAGAAGAACTTGATTTTACAAATAGAGAAATGGAGAAACTGCTTTTCATAGGTTTTAGTCTTGAAGTACGACACCAACTGCATGAAGTTTAAAAATACTAGAAAATTACTATTTCATTTCATTCTTTTCATATGTTATGTTTTCAGGTTTTTATTTTTTCACTGGCTAATCAAATGTTTGCAAGTACAAGTTCATTATCAGCTTCAATAAATAATGATGCGCTCACACTAATAGCATATTTTACAAATTATTTTTTGGCTGGCATTTTTTTTTTTTTTAACGTGAATGTGACAGTTTGTTTTTTTTGATTACCGTCAATGTAAGCTAAAAATTTAAAATCGTGAAAAGGCCTATTGAATAACATAAATAGCGAGATTAAAACTTCATATGCATTAAATTTGATACAAAGCTTGGAACATAGTGAAATTAAAAAGAAAAACAAATAATTTGTGGCAATGTTCAAAGTCTCATTGACGAAAGCAAAATATTGGGTCGAAAACACGGATGAGTACTGATTCCATAGCTATAAAATACAAGAGTAACATAAAATAGAAAATGATAGAAATAGAAAAGGCATGGAAAACATAAAAAGGAAGAAGAAAAATAGAAGAGCTTGAGCACACCTTGACAATTGGAGGAATAGAAGAAGAGTGATAATAGAGTATGAGAACAGATAAGAATACACATCAAAAGAAAAAGGACAATAGAAGAACTTAATTCAACCTTAGTAAGTAGGGATCCCATTCCAAAGTTTCAATGTTCATTAATGCTGTCCTCGATGCGTTAGTGACATCAGTCAAGTGAAGGCCACCGTTGCGACCCCCAGTGAGGTTCTGAAATTCATAGAAAACCTATTAGCAATGTGACTGAAATGGTACAGATTTAAGTCTATTAGCGAGAACTTAAACATATTGTAAAAAAAGGTGGTTTCCAAGACTGTCCAAGCTTAAATACTTTTGACACTGAATTAATTTTAGAAAGGAAAAGTATCAGAAAAATTCTAATAAAAGAATAGCCTACAGACTCTTTTTAATAAATCAAATACTGTCTATATAGAACGAGGTTTGATCTAAAAAGATGTTTAGAAAGAACAAAAAAGGTGCTGTTTGAAAGAACTCAAGGGTAGGAAGTGAACCACAAATCTCACTTTTTGGAGTGATAATAATTATAAAGGATTAATTAGAAAATTCGTTTTAGAAAAAAAGCAACCATGATGAATTATTGAACGCAATAAAAGTACATAATAAGTAAAAAAAAATAAACAAACGTAACAAAAGTAAATAAAAAAAAACTCCGATAATTATGCTCTTTGGAGGACAACATACGTAGGACTGAACGTTTTTCTTCTTTTTTAAAACAAATCCGAGTGCAAGAGTTTATTGAGCGTATTAAAAGTAAATAATAATTTTCCAAAACCTTATAATATATTATAAGCTGTACATAAAAAAATTTCCAGGAAAATATTGAAATAAATTGGAAAATATACAGTCGGAAGGGCAGAGAGGGGTTTTTATTCGCATCCAATTTACTTTGTCATCCTAGGATTAATTTCTTACTGTAAAATTTTAAATAAATCCAAACACTTGGTGTGGGGGGGTATAACTGTACGTATCATAATTAAATATAAATGTCCTTATCTTATTTTTATCAATACATACCTAAATTCTGTATAATTAAATGGACAAAAGAATTTTGCCTAAGATATATATATATATATATATATATATATATATATATATATATATATATATATATATATATATATATATATATATATATATATAGAATAATGATAATAGTATAAGAACCGACTGCCGCTTATGAAAATCTCCCTTTATGGGCTTATAGTCGCCACACTCCTTCCACTTCGACAGGCAACTCAGGGCTAGAGTCCTATAACTACACGAATTCAAGTCGATTTGTCAGAGATATTTTTTTCCACGAAAGGTTCTACCTGATGGTTATAGTAAATAGCCACTCCTTTGTCATCCTAGGATAATTTTCTTATTGTAAAATATAAAACAAATCCTAACATTCCGGTATAACTTTCAGCATTCCAGGCTATAGTAATAATTTCATGATTCCCATCATGTTTCCAGCTTGAGCAATTTGTGTTTTGTTTTGTTTTGTTTTTTTCAGTGCAAATGCAAAACACTAAAAAAAAACACACACACAAATTTATACAAATATACTAGCACAACCAAATAAAGACTCTTTAGCAAGGAAAAAGCCTGTTTCATGGGCTATTTTGTCCCATTCCTCCACTTATTAAGATCGGTAGCTGAGGCCTTCATCCCTCGCAAGACGTAACCAACAGCTTAATTCCAAGTTGTTTTTTTTTTCTCTCGTGAATTCTTCGTTGGAGATTTCTATAGTAACATAGTTGCAAGATTATGCTGCAAATTTTATGCTAGTAGCTAGATTAATTTAGCCGTTTTTTTTTTTTTTTTTTTTTTTTTTTTTTTTTTTTTTTTTTTTTTTTAGTTTGCACAGTTAGATGCTTGATTTTATTCTTATAGGCTAAATCTAATATTCTGCTTATACATTACATATACAACTGAGGATTTGAGACCGTCAATCCTTGGAAACTGATACACCTTTAGCTAAAATAGTTTAAAACTTATTAAAAAAAAACTATATCCAGAGCTCTCGCAATTAACCCCTCCCGCTTCAAAATAATTTATTTAAAAATGACTACATTCTTTCATATACCATTTGGTGAAGCTTTGAATAAATTGAGCGGATTGAAGAGAAGCATGTGGAGCTGTGATGTTCTCAAGCGACTTAGTGCTTCAATAAGCAGTAGTACATACCTTCTATTTAAACATTGGCTCGAACTAATAATTGTGTTGCGGAGCAACACTATTGCTTTCGTAGTTTTTGTGTTGCGGAGCAACACTACTGCTTTCGTAGTTTTTTTTTTTTTTTTTTTTCACCGTGATCAGCGACATGTAGCTCCGAAGTGGTAAGAGTTAAAAATTTGAGATTTTTCAGAGGGAAGGGAAACGTGAAACAGAGTAAAAAAGTTCCAGAGAAGTTCCTAAAATTTCTAACAGTTTTCCATAAAAAAAATAAAACCGTTTTTTTCTTAGAAACTGCGTTCGATGTTTGGCGTCAAGTTAAGACGACCCTAGCTTCGGAAATAAACTTGTTAGAAATACAGTTATGCTGAACTCATGTAGAACTTTCATTTGTCTCTTCAAGAACCGGAGCACAAAATTCCGTAGCTCTTACAGATTTCCCGGAAATAATTCCGGAAAAGTCCATCTCGTTCCGATTTTTTTTTGAATTTTCTCAAATTTTCGATTTTGATGTTTCTTATATTTTTATCGAGTAGTGCTATGAAAAGTATGCAAGAAGAAGTGAAGTGTTCTATATACCAAGTTGCTTCGTTCTCTAAGAAATAATTTCCGAAGTTTCGACGTTCTAGAGGTAACTTCTGTTCTGGACCAGCTAGAATTTTTTTTCCAACGCGGTTCGACAGGTCTCGATCTCCTAACAACTGGAGCTTACAATAGTTTCTCCGAAATAAAATTCCTTCTTTGGGTTTTTCTATTTGGAAGTTTTGTCATGCCCTCGGGGCAATTTAAATTTTTTGGTGAATTTGGTTTGTTTTATATTTTCCTAGCTTAGACCATCAAAAGTTAAGCAGAAAACTATAAGACGTTATTTCCGTATCTCTTTCAGATTTCCCGGAAATAATTCCCGAAATGTGCGTCTCGAAACATAATACTTCGAATTGGCGTCAAGTTAAGACGGCCCTAGTTTCGGAAGTAAACGTTTTAGAGATAAAATAATTATGAACTCATATAGAACTTTTATTGATGTTTTCGAGAACTCAAGCATGAAATTCCGTAGCTCTTACAGATTTCCCGGAAATAATTCCGGAAAAGTCAATCTCGTTCCGATTTTTTGAAATTTTCTTAAATTTTCGATTTTGATGTCTATTTTATTTTTATCGAGTAGTGCTATGAAAGTTATGCAAGAAGAAGTGAAGTGTTCTTTATACCAAGTTGCTTCGTTCTCTTAGAAATAATTTCCGAAGTTTCGACGTTCTAGAGGTAATTATCCATCCTATAAATATTCAGAATTGTCAACTGTGTTATTGTGTTATTCTCGTTTATTTCTGGACCAGCTAAACATTTTACCAAACTCAGTTTAGTAGGAGCTCGAAATAAAACCATATCAAAGATGCTTCAAGATAACAATCGAAGCCGCATTAGAAAAATGTCCTCTGAAGGACATAATGGAGACTGTTGCTCCGCAACTGTGTCCCGTAGGGCACAGTTGCACGTGTTGCTCCGCAACTGTGCCCTAAGGAACAGGGCACAGTTGCTGCAACACTTCCCGTTGCACAGGCAACGGAGGTCTAGTTTTTAATTGATTCCTTTCATTCAGTAAAACAATATGATGACGCTAAGATTCTGTTTAAATTGAAACTGATAAAGTTGATTTTAGGAAAAATGCAAAATTGATAAAGTTAATTCTAATAAAATACAAAAACAAGCAATTCGAATGCCAGTCAAATGGCAAAATACTGACATTTTTTTTTATTTATTTATGTTCCCATTTAGCGGCAATATTAATAAGATACAGAGTGATACCGTGAGGAGGGCTTACAGGCCATTGATTTGGCGGAGATGGATTCTAAATCCCTCGAAAAGTGCTTCTCATATCAAATATTTACAATTAACAATCCATGTAGAGGAAGCGTCTCCTGTGGCCTTAAATGCAAGAAATGCCATATTGTTCATCAAAGATCTCCTAATCAACAGAAGAAAATTAGAAAGTAAAGAGCAGTCCCTTAAACAAGTCAACACCCAATTGAAGCTAACAATATTAGAACAAGCAAGGGAATGGTCAAGAATCAACATTGAGTTAACATCTGCACGGGGTAAGTTATTCGCGGGCACGTTGCTCTCTAGTAAAAAGCCCGGTTCACGGCCTGCAGGTATAAGATAGTGACTATAATACACTCATAATTATTTCTAAAAATCAAAGTTAAAAACAGGTTGCATGCAAAAATTTATGATGGGATGGGACGGAAAAAAGTGGCAAAATTACTGACAATTTGTTTCTATTTATGTTCTCGTTTAGCGGCAATATTAATAAAATACAGAAAGATACCATAGGAAAGACTTACCCATAATAACCAGGTATCTACTGTCCCAAATAAACATCTTTCTTCGTCAACTGCTTTTCGTACTTCTGGAACGTTTTGTAACAGCCAACTTAATTTAACAGCACTAAAAGTTAAAACTAGTAAGCAAACAGTGATTATTAAAATCTTCTTCATTTTACAAAACTCACAACGCTACGGATACCACTCAATAATACTGGCACATAGTGGAGAAGCTAACAATTTCTTAGACCCCATTGCTGTTTAATTTAAGATAAAATAAAAAAGGAAACATTTTAGGCAAAAATTCAAGAAAGTAAAAATAAACTTCGTCACTGCCAAAGATTTTCCTTTTCGGTCAACCGTCTAGGGCTAAGCCGAAAGCAGATCGTCCACTGTTGGGGTAGGAGTTTGTCATAAAGAATTTTGAATAGACTGGAATGGAGGAGGAGCGTGCATAGCTCTTTGGCACAGGGAAGCTTGGTGCTGCGGTGAGTTGTTAGTAGTAGTAGTAGAATCCAATATCAAAATATGTTATTCATTCTTCCGGACCTTTAGATTATTTGCTTTAATTTGGTTTAAACTGTAACGAAGTAAATCATAACGAAGCGTTGAGGTTTCTCCTCCCGCATGACAAGTTCAAACATTAAACGAGGCCCATAAAAATATCAAGTGGTTTAAAATACAATCTTTTGTATTTTATCCCCTTCCCCCTCAGAGAATTTGACATATCTGCAAGTATGATGCTCACTGTTTTTAGTAGCAACTAAAAAACAAAAAAGGTATAAATCGTTTGTTAGGTACAAGTTATTATAAAGTGAAAAGGGTAGGAGTAAAACTGTTACTTCCTACCTAGGCACTAGGTGTAAAATAGGCTACTATATTTAGCGAAAGATCTTATGCTGTACTTGGAAAAATAGTTGAATCTAATATCAATAATATTGCATGGAACAGGGGCGTAATTTGCAATGGGGCAGGGGGAGACAACTGCCCCCAAAAAACCCCGGTTTACACCGCAGCTTAAATCTAGCGTTTTCAGAGATCTTGCCAAAATTCAGATAGACATAGATAATTCAAGCATCCACAGAAAGAGATTAGTTTTTTTTTTTTTTTAGCATACATTTGCTTTTATGGTACTATATGGCTTTTTTTTATTTTTTTACTGTCATTGTCACTTGGCTTGGGAAGATTGGCTCCAATTTTGCCCCCCCCCCCCCATTAGATTTTGACAAAATTATGGCACTGGTAGGGAAGACGTGCTTCCGGATTTCTAGCGTAAGAAGACCGGATCAATGCGTAGACCAAGAAATTTAAAACAATTTAAAAAATTCAAATAAATGAAGATTATTGCGTCATAGAATATTAGGGTAAAAATTAAATTTTCAGACTGCTTTAATCGGACTGAGTTGCTTTAGAAATAAATGTGAATCCAAAAAGAAATTTTCAGACTACATCGCAAAACACTTCATAGAAAAAGCATCGAAAATCTACTGATCAAAAATTGTGCGCCATATTATGTCTTGCGTAGGAAATAAAAGATTCCAATAGATTCAAATCCTACCATCCGTCTCTTTCTTTTTACTACTACTACTACTAACTCACTGCAGCATCAAGCCGCATAGGGCCAACACAGCCACACACGCTCCTCCTCCGGCCTAATCTATTCAAGGCCTCCCTCTTTACACCCTTCCAGGAAGTTCCCATTTCCTTTAAATCCTTATTTATGACATCCTTCTAACCCAGACGAGGACGACCTGCTTTCCGTGTAGCCCAAGGCAGTTGGCCAAAAAGGACAATCTTCAGGAATCTGTCATCCTTCATTCGCAGAACATGGCCTAGCCATCTCAACCTTTCTTTCATTATAGCCCTAGAAAGCAGGATTGAACCACATTTTTCGTACAACCTACTGTTTGAAATACGGTTGGTCAGCCGGGTACCCCAAGAATCCGTAGGCAATTTCTCTGGGAAACATGTAGTAAATTTTCATCTGCTTTTCGGAGCGCCCATGCTTCAGAGCCATATTTGACCACAGTCATCTCTGTAGCTTCCAACATTCTAATCTTGGTTTGCACTTATCTTTCTATTCTTCCAAACTTATTTTAACTGTGAAAAAAACACCCTGAGCCTTATCTATTCTACTTTTAACTTCTTCACAGCTCCCACAGTCTTTACTAATAATACTACCAAGGTAAGTGAAGCTGCCAACCTCATCAATCTTTTCGTTACCCAACGTTAGTTGGGTAACGAAGAGTGACTTAGTCTTCTTAACATTAATTTTCGAGCCTATTGTAGCACCCTGAACTCGCAAAACCTCTAAAAATTCATTCATTTTGCTCACACTTTCATCTAACATGCTTAAATCATCAGCATAATCTAAGTCCATGAGCGTTTTTCCTCCCCATTTGATTCCGTGGTCTCCAATTGCCTTTCCTGTGCTCCTTAAGACGAAGTCCATCAAAATGATCCATATAAAAGGGGATAGAACACAACCTTGCTTAACTCCTGATTTAATACAAAACCAGTGGCTAACCTCATTTCCTACCTTAACCGCAGCAGTATTATTCTCGTACATAGCAAAAATCACCTTAATGTATTTTTCTGGTATACCATATAAGGATAAGACCTTTGCTAACGCTCTTCTATCAACAGAATCGAAAGCTTGCTTATAATCGATAAAACTGAGGACCAGAGGTGTTTGACAACGAAGGGGACTTCTCAATTATTAACCTAAGAGTGACAACTTGGTCAACACATCCTCTACCTTTTCTAAAACCGCAATGTGCTTCCCTTAAAACTTTGTCTACAGCATCTCTCTGTCTAAAAAGTATTATTTTACTAAGTAATTTGCTACCTACAGAGACCAGACTAATGCCACGACAATTACGACACTCACTCTTGTCACCTTTCTTATACAGTGGTTTAATCAAAGTTTTCCTAAAATCATTAGGTGCTTCTCCTTTTTCAAAAATTATATTCATAATCTTCAGTAGCTTATTCCTAACCTCAGAGCCACCACCATCTTTCTTTTTAACTCCATGTAATCTATTACAGAAATATATCTGTTTGGCCCTATTTGATCAAGAACAGAGCAACTGATTAAAAACAGAACAGAGCAACTGAACAAGAACAGAGCAGTATTTTACAAGAACAGAGCAACTGATTAAAAATCAGTTGCCACCACCATCTTTCTTTTTAACTCCATGTAATCTATTACAGAAAAATATCTGTTTGGCCCTATTTGATCAAGAACAGAGCAACTGATTAAAAAAAGAACAGAGCAACTGATTAAAAACAGAACAGAGCAACTGAACAAGAACAGAGCAGTATTTTACAAGAACAGAGCAATTGATTAAAAATCAGTTGCCACCACCATCTTTCTTTTTAACTCCATGTAATCTATTACAGAAAAATATCTGTTTGGCCCTATTTGATCAACATCTTTACAAGAACAGAGCAACTGATTAAAAATAAATTACGCTAAAGAAGCCTCTTGGTGCGCCACGGTTCTCTTTGTTTACAGACAATGACAGCAGAGACAGGAAAAATTCACCCCAAGATTGGATTGAAGTGCTTCGGAAAAAAATCGTACCATAATTTTTTTTTTAATTCCCCCCCCCCCCCATTACAGTTGTAAGGGTAAGGTCCAAGGTTCTTCTATAGTCTAAATATTTTTCAAAGCAAAAACAATAAGAGAAGCAAGTCTATCACAATTAAATTTATTTCCCAAAGTGATTTTTTGAAAAAAAAGCAACAAATAAAAACAGTTTTTATCGAGCAACAAGTAAGCCAGTATTTTTGGCGTATTTTTGTTGTTTCAGAGGAGGACGCTGAAGTCCTCCTCATGAACAAACCCTTTGATAAAAAAATAGTTAAGAACATTAATCTAAAATACAGGCAACAGCACTGTTCCAGAAGAAAACACTGAAGTCCCCTTTGACGACAAGGCTTTCGATAAAAAAAAGTATTTCAGAAGATTTAGCAAAATCGAGCAACCGGCAAACCAGTATTTATGGTGTATTTTTTACTGTTCTAGAGGAAGACGCTGAAATAACCTTCGACGACAAGGTTTTTGATGAAAAGTATATCAGAAGATTTAGCAATATCGAGCAACAGGTAAACCAGTATTTTTTACTGTTCTAGAGGAAGATGCTAAAGTAACCTTCGACGACAAGGGTTTTAGTAAAAAAAAAGCATTTCAGAAGGGGGTATTTTTACTATATTTTTGGGTATTTTTAAAAGCAATTAAGAAGACTCACCTAAAATATGGAGCAACAGGTAAGCCACAATATCCTTTTAAGCAATTTATATCTTTGCCAGGAACTTTGGCTAGTAAGGCATCTACTGTGGAGACGGTTCTGTTATCACACCAAACTATTGCGTTGTATAAAGGTTTACCTGACAAGAATAGAATACATTAATTACAAAATAAGCACAAGCAAACTTTGAGTACAAAAGTTACTAAATACAGCATTGGTTGGTAAATGTTTGTTACTCTAAAGAAAGCCTGTTTTATAATATTTAAAGTCGTCAGTCGGGCATCAAAAGGTCGCATCTCCGTAATCGGAAACTTTCAGAAGAGCAAAAAAGACCTCAACTTTTTTATTTCCTCTCCAATAACCACAAAACGAAAACGGATTACTATTTAAAATCAAAATAAATCAATCCGTTTTCACTTTACGTTTACCGCAAGTGGATAAAAAGTTGTGGTTTTTTTGTCTTCTGAAAATTATCAATTATGGAGATACGACCCTTTGATACCCGACCAAAGCTATGTTACCTCCCCAAATTTTTGTAAGTTACTTTTCTGCAGTCTAACGGTTTAATTTTTCAAAAGTAAAACGACAATTTTAATATCATTCAATAGCTCAGGCCAAGCTTTGTCTATCTACCAAATTATATTTTGAAAATTTGCATTGCTTTTTTTTAAATTGAAGTTTGAAAATTGTTTTAAAAAAAGGCCAGTTTTCCTATATTTGAAGCAAGTTTGAATCAATCTAAAAAAAAAATTAGTCTTATCAATATAATAACTCTGAATTGGTCAATGGACGGATCAGAGACTAGTGAATCTATATATGTATACGAATTTATCTACCTATCTTGTCCTTTAGGTTAGATCTTAGATCAGCTTGTCGCAAAAGTGCATGCTAAACTGGGAATATAAGCCTTAAATTCACCAAACACGTAAAACAAGCTCATTAGGTTGAACATCTGACTCACAGTTCAGATGTCGCTGATTTTAGCTCTGCTTTAGACTTCTTTTACGTCGGTAAAAACAAAATATTAAGAATATATACTTTTTTTGCGTAAAAGTTGCATTTATGGAGCAAAGTTTCATATCAGACTATTTTACATATTCCAATGGATAAAGATTTTGACTGAAGGGGAGCTGGGATCTATTCTGAATGATCGTCGCTGATGTTATATTTTTGGTAAATTTCGCACTGGGAGGGGGGGATTTATTGGGACGGGTGGTGGTGGTTCCTCTGTTTGGGGTGGGGTTGTTGTTAAGCTTTACACTGGAGGGATCAATTTTCACCAATCCACTTTGACCTCTCTTACATTTCATGAGGACTTATGCTTTGATCTTGAAGAGGAGGTGAGGATCTATTTATCAGAATAAATAAACATTTCCAAAATTGTAGTTTTGCAAGCTAGCTCTGTTTTGTCTCAAGACTGAGGGTCGACTTGCTTTTCATGCGGGAGCTCTGTTTAGTGCAGATGTTATTGAACTTAGTACTGAACTTTGAACTGATCAATTTTCTCTCATATACTGATTTTTACACAAGATTTTTTTTGAACAGGCTTAAGAAGGAAATGTCTAAAGTATCAACTGAGGCTAAAAGAAAATTTTAATCTAAGGCTACATACAAGAACTAAGATACCATTAACTATTTGTAATTGACTTCATCCTAAAATAGTGGATATCAACAAGATCATCCCTTATTTAAGCTCGTAGTAAAAAAAAAAGAGGCCAAGTTTTTAGTTCATTATGCACAGTCAATGCAAGTAAATCATACATATGTGCAGTAGACAGCATCATTAACGTTCTGATTACTTAAGTATGTTTTTTTAAAGGTTTTCTACAAATAAAGTTGCCAAACTTCTGGGAATAGATCATTTAAGAAGAAAATATAATAGACCACTTTGAAATCATCAGAATTCTTAGTCAGTTGTATCAAATATAAGTGCAATAGACAGTTTCATTTAGGTGCTGATTACAGCCATACAACCCCGGAGCAACACAGCAATACAGGAAATCATTCTGACAATATTTCACCACTCATTTTAATTTATAATTTTATATATTGCGATTATTTATTTTGATATTCTGCAATAAATTATTTGTCACTGTCATTACTAAAGTCTAGCGTTTTTTTTGCTGTTTTCTACAAATACAGTAGTCTCATTACCGGTATATTTATCCCAAACAATTGTAGTTTCCCTCTGATTTGAAATTCCCACTGATTTGACATTAGCTGGGTCATATCCCATTTCTTGAAGATGGTACATAGTTTTCTCCATACACTCCACAACTGTGTGAAGCAGTTCTTCGGGATCAAATTCTACCCAATCTTCTTTGGGCGTCTTTTTGTGAATTGGAATCTGATGGAAAGTTATGAGCTCAGCATTCTTTGCAGCAAAAACCTAGAATTTTGGCAGTTAGAAATTAATCATTTTGTAGCTACTTTTATGCCAATAAAAAAACGTTCATTCGTAGCATCAAGGATAAAGAAAATGAAATTTGATTGATTGAATCGATTATATTGAAACACACAACTGTGTGCATTTTTAAAAATTCGAAGCAATTGGGAAAGCAATTTTCAGCAAAAAAAAAACGTTGATCTGCGGTTATAGTTTTGCTAGTGGCAATTTATTAGTTAACAGCAAATTTAAGAGCAAAATTAGGAGCAGTTGGGAATTCAATTTTTACAGAAAAGAAAGGGAAAAAATATATCCATCTGCAGTAACAGGGTTTCGTAGTAGAACTTAATTAGTTAATAGAAAATTTAGGAGCAATTGAGAATTCAATTTTTAGAAAAAAAAAATCTGCATTTACACAGTTTTCAATAGGAGTAATTAACTAGTTAATTGCAATTAGAAGCAATTGGGAAAGAGAATTTTAGAAAACATATTTTAGAAACAATTTTAGAAAAACATATGTCCATATGCAATTAAACAATTTTGGTAGTAGCAATTAATTAGTTAGTGGCAGATTTAGAAGAAAGATTAAGAGTAATTGGGAATTCTATTTCTAAGGAAAAACAATGTCCATCTGCAGTTACACAGTTTTGGTAGTAGCAATTAATTAGTTACCAACAAAGTTAAGAGCGAAATCGGGAGCAATTGGGGAATTCAACTTTCTGTGAGAAAGGCGTCTATTTGCAGTTACAAAGTTTTTGGTAAAAGTGAACACCAAAAAAAAAAAAATCATAATCAAACTCAAAATAAGTCAAAAACATTTAGGGATAGGCAGCTTAAGTAGGTATAGCCTATTTTGAAGTTATAGTCGTCTTAGGAGTCAACTGATGGTAGATATATGAATTTTCACAGACAAAAAGCATTGTTAAAATTAACTAATAAATTTTACCTAACTATTTTCATAGTTGACTATGGCAACACTGACAAAAATGGGATACTGCTCTAAAAACTTAATATTCTAGTACAATCAAAAGATGAATCTTAAAAGTTTATGGTTTTTAGGAATAAATTGACCTAAAATAGATCCAGGAGAAAATAAAATTATTTTGACATCCTTTGTGTTTTAAAGTAAACAATGTTTTTAGAAAATTATTAGACCCTATCGTCTGAGAATAAAACAATAATAATCAATAGACACAATAAGTAGAATATACCAACAAGGCATCCATTTTCCCCTTATTTTTAGGCTATTTTACGTGCCTTTTGGATTGACCAATACTAGACAAATGTAAATTTGAATATCACCATGTATAATCATCCAGACTTAATTTGTAGCTGAAATTTTGGACATATAGCTACATTCCAGGTAATTATGATGTTGGTAGACTATAAGACGAGAGGCAAATTCCAATAAAAGTTGCAGTTGACATTATACCAGAATATGGCACTTTTAGGAAAATAGTCAGCAGTGAAGCAGAAAATGTTTTAAGGAAGAAAGTTGGAATCAGCAAAAATGCTTGAAGTTAAACAATAAAGAAAATAAACGTAAGGCAGAAAAATGTAAAGCAAGAACTAACGAAATGTTATGTAGAGGCTATGAATTTTGAAGAATTATAAACAACTGCATTTTGAAGTTGGAAGGGAAGGGTGTCAGAAAGATACAAACCTCCTAAAATATTTGCTTGCCTTTCTTTGATTTAATATATCTATGTAGCACAATTAGCTCCATATTTGGGACTTGCCAGCTCAGAAATACTTAGATACCATATTTGATGAAAAAAGGGAAGTAAAGACTTGGAGGGAGAGCACGCACATGGCTTTAATAATAATAATGAACAACATATCCAAATCTCTATTTAAATGTAGTAATGAAGCCTCAATCTCACATGGACTAAGCACATAATTTGGGACCCTTACTAATGGGGCAATGGTTATCACCCCCCCCCCCACTTACAAGGCAAATTTTTCAATATTTTGACTCTTCTGGGAAAAAAGCTATACTGAAATTTTAAAATGGTGCTATTTAGGGCTGTGGTGGATATCAAGGGGCTATGATGTTGTCCTCATCAGTTTTAGCCCTTAAAAAGGATGCTAGAACTCAGAACTTTTGACTGGTCCAGCTAGTTCCAAACTTTCTACTATTACCCATTCTCTTATGACATTCCCTGGTGGAAAAAATAATGCATAGTTGACACACACCTCTTTAATAAGTCAAGACAGCATCAATGGTATTGCAATGGCTATGAAATATTGAGCATATATGCACATAAGAGAGAAAGCAAAGAGAATCAATTCTCTTAAAATTTGTCCTGAAGATCCCTCTCCCAAGGGGCCTTGCCAAGAAATGTGCTTTCTTCCTTTTACCCCCCCCCCCCCCTTCAACCCAAGGATTGAACATAGGTGCATTTATGACATTAAGAGGTTGTTGGTTTTCCTAAGGGTTTTTACTTTCTTCAAATATCTGTATGATGAGTCATAGCATTAGTTCTTGGTGATTGGAAAGTCAAAGCATTGGGTGATTAGAAAGGAGTAGAGTATTTTTCATGTATCTCAGGGAAAGAAGAGCTTATTGGTGTGGATATACTTTAAACAATAAACTTTTTATCTTCAATATTTTGAAAGGCAATCAATTTCACATTTATTGCATAAATGCTTTCAGCACAACACTATAAAACTTTAGCTTTGTGAATGGGGGAAGGTTGAGAAAGGTGCAGCCCCCCTTATGCATTGAAAGATTCTGTTTGTGGTGCTGTTGTTTCAATGTCACTCATTACTTTCATCTGCAGAAATTTTTTATTCATTTAAAAATTCAAACACAAAACAAACAGAAATTGCTATGAATGAATAAGTAAAATCAAAATAAAAAGGAATTAAAATGAATAATCAGTCATAGAGATAACAGATACTGCTATTGGTGCTTAAAATGAACAGAAATTGAAACATAAAGAACTATTATAACAACTTTGATGCAGTAATATTAGAAAGTACAGGGTTCCTGGGTATATCTAAACATTTTGAATCAAGTAAGCTAAATCATCTTTTAGCATTTATTCATTTCTTTTCAGCAAGCACAAAAACCCAGTTAATTAAAACTTACCAAAAATCTGCTGCTACTTGTTCCCTGGTCAATAGCACCAATTAAGGCATCTCCCATCTTTTCTCTTTGTCTTCAATAAAATTTGTGAATTAAAAAATAACAGCAATGATCAGACTTCTTTTGCTGTCCCTGTAGTTCAAAATCTAACTGGACCCCAAGAAAATCTTTGCAGTAAAGGCGTTGTTTTGATTAAAAATCTGCTTTAGTTATGACTGTAGAAGTGCTAGCTACTTTGCTAACAGCTAAATTGAAGTTCCAATGCCAGTCTGAAAAAAAACTACTTTACTTCACAGATACTCAGGAGAACACAAATAGCCTACAAAATGAATGCTGCTCATGGATATAACTGACATTGCTGTTTTAGTAGTTCCTTGCACTATTTATTTCCTTTTGAGGACAGATATAGCCCTAGGAAATATATAGAAGTTTACTGATTGTTTTTTTGATGGTTGTATTTGCATTTTTGGCCAGGAAAACTGTTGAGAAAAAATAAGCATAAAAATAAAGCAAACCAACAAAGTCAGTAGTCTAGGACCTTATATACAAGTTACATGTAAAAAAAAAGAAAATGTAAAGAATACAGCGTAAGACTTTACAGTCCCTACCAGCAGTGATGATCTCTATTTCTTTGCCCTTCAGCCAGGAAGTACAATGGGGGGTTGGGGGTCAACCATCCTGTACTTTTGCACATCCTCCTGTTTACCTTCCCTAGATTTCTCCAGGTACCATTTAAAGCTGGGTTAACTCTGGGTGAGCTTACAGAGTAACCCCACTGACCCCCAATGAATTTTAATGAGAAGAGAAATCACCAGTGCCTCATATAGGCCTATAGGTCATTTTTAAGAGGTCAAAAAGCGCTTAAATCTGAATTTGCAATAGAGGCAATTATTATATTTGTAAACAGCACTAAAAAATGCATCAAGTGGTATATTCACTATAAATGAAAGCCAGTAATACTGTTTGCACCAATTTTACCAGCTAGGCTAGGTACAGCAAATTAGAGCAATAAAACATCCAAGACAAATTTAATCCTCATTTTAATTTATGGATTTTAATCTGAATGATAAATATTCATACAGTTTTATAAAAGCAGCACTTCTTTTATGTTTAGCTAAATTTCAAAGAAATGAACCTGACCAGGTCAAATCAATTAAAGAGGCCTTATCAAATTAAATTAAAGGTCACATTTCTAAACCAGCACAAACTGAATAGAAAAATCATACAGAAACATAGAAGAATCAGAATGTATCCTTGAAAACACTCAGGGTCCAGTTGAGTAGGAAAATTTTCAGCTGTAGAACTGATAGTAAATATTTTATTTCTTTCATAAAAGTTTCCTCCGCACAGAAGGATGCGTTTTCAGTGACTTGGGGCATGAGAAATTATCAAAATCAGAAATTCGGGCAGTCAAAAAAGTCGTATCGTAAAAATGGGTATCAATAGCCTAAGCCTAATGAATAATTTTTTTAAGTTCTTTGAGCAAGTGACAGAAAGAATTATATGGACAACCTCTGAATTTTTAAGCAGGATACAGGATACACTTCAAATTGTTTATACCAGTAAATTCTTAAAACGAACAACTTTACTTCCATTTCGCTTAGTTATCCTCTAACTATCTTATCAGATCAAACACTGCCAAAATGAATTTGAGATCAAATTCAAATATTTTAGAGAATGTGAAATTATTAGGGAAATCTGAGCTGAATAGTAAAAAGATTACTCAGAATGTTGCAACTGAAGTACATGTACCTCCTGCTAAAAAAATTCGTAAGAAAATTGTTGTGCAAGCAGCAGATGAAAATGCTAGAGCATCAACTAGCAAGGAGGAGGTACAGGTTTCATCATGGAAGCCTGGGAATTGGCCAAAGACTTTACAAAACATAAGAGAAATGAGAAAAAATAGAGACGCGCCTGTTGATGTTATGGGATGTGAAAAACATGGAGATTTCATTGGTACAGAGAAGGTAGGCTGGTAAAATTATAGCAGTTCATATAACTGGCTTACCAATAAAGTGAACATATCACTTGATGCCTTTTTTATGCTCTTTACGAATATAATAATGGCTTCTAACTTATATTCAAATTTAAGCACTTTTCAACTTAACCTAAACTAACCTTATTATAAAGAATTTTAGCACTGAGAAAATCTAGGCTAGTATTATTTTGTCAAAAACAGCATGGAGAAAATATAGTATTATCTTGTCAGAAAGGACAGATAACTCATACTTTAATTGAAAATTCATCATTTTTAAGAGCTTGAAAAGTGCTTAAATATGAATTTGAAATAGAAGCGATTATTATATTTGTAAAGAACATAAAAAAGGCATCAAGTGGTATGTTTGCTTTATTGGTAAGTCAGTTATATGAACTGTCATAATTTTTTGAAGATTCATTATTTTTAAGAGCTAAAAAAGTGCTTAAATCTCAATTTAAGTTAGAAGGGATTATTATGTTCATAAAGAGCATAAAAAAAAGGCGTCATGTGGTATATTCATTTTATAGGAAAGCCAGTTATATGAACTACTATAATTTTACTGGTAGGCTAATATCTCCTTTAAAAGTGTAGTGTAATAAAACTTGAAAAGACCTTCTGATCAATATATATGAAATTCTATTGCTGACATAGAGACAAGGTGAACACATTAGTCCTTACTTTTTTCATGCTCTTTTGAAATATAATAATCAATTCACTTGCAAATGCACCTCCCCCCTGACTGTCTTATATAGCCTAGGACTAGTAATGTACGTTTCTATTACTTCAATGTATCCATATGCTGTATGCACATCACCTGTATCAAACCTCTTATCTTCTCAGCATGAAATATATCTCAGAGCAATTGAATAGTTAATTTATATAAATATCATTTGAACAATTTTTATAAAGTGAATAATAATGAGGGATGCATAACAATCTGATTAATAGATAATCCTGTCATATTATAAAGTAATAATTTCATTTATTGGTATAAGTCTGGAATTGGGGCTACTGAGGAGGAATCATGTTACAAAAACAATTCTTACTTCATAATATACAGAATAACTGTAGTTTACACATTTTGACTGCAGATCCACTATACCCCACCCTTAATATGCAGATATATATCCTAAATTAAATATTTTCCATACATTCCACCATGGATCACTCTTGTTTTTCTGGTTTTTCTTTTGTCACAGTTGATACACATGTTGAAACAAGAGAGATATAAATTTTTGCCTTCAAAATGATTTTTAATAATTCTTTGGCATTTTTGGAGTTGAGTAAAAAAGTTGTACTGCAATTACAAATTTTCCAAGTGGTAAGAATCAAATGCATCATGAACAATGACTGTCCTGATAAGTTAGATAAAAATTCCAGTATTAACAGCCCCAGCACTATGCAAAATTTGCTTGTGCATTGCCAGTCTTTGCAGAGTAGAATGCAACCAAGTATTTATTTTGTCTCTTCGAATGTCCTGTCAATTGGTTGAAAGCTAATTTATGAAGCTCAGAAGAAAATGGACCCTCAGCACAAAAAAAAAGCAAAAAGAAATACTATATTGCTCTGACAATCCTTTTTTTCATATTTTTTTTTGCCAAACTAGAGGAAAGTTACTTATAAAAGTTCCTGGGGCAAGGAGACCCTATAACACACAAAAAGATTGAGATTGGAGGTAAAAATAGCCCCAAAATGGGCATAAACCATTTTTTCTTGATATTGCTCAAAACTTGTTATTGTAAGACCCTTGGCCAAGGGGATCCTTATATATGAATGTATTTGGGCTTGGGCACAGGCAACCAAAATGGGGCTTGAAAAGGTTTCTAAGAAACTTTCTTATTATCTGACTGGCTTAGAAGATATTTTCTTAAGTTGCTAGGACAAAGCACAAACAAGAGTGAAAAAAAAATCTTGGCTTACCCAAAGATGAGACCTGAAAATTGGACAACAAAATGGATTTTTGCCAAATTGCTTGAGACTTGTTTCCCTAATGCCTTCACCATGGGGACCCTAACAAATAAACTTATTTGAGCTCGGGCACCAGCCCATAAAAATGAACCTAGAAATTTTATTGGGGGTTTTACACTTTTATATCGAAGTCCTTGAGCCAAAAGAGCCCATCACACAAATAAAATTGAAAAAAAGCCCTGACTCCACTGAAGTTGAGTCCAAAAAAAAGGGCCTGAAACCTTTTATCCAAATGTCTTGAAAATTGCATTCATAAGTCCTGGGCTAAGGGGACCCTAACATTAAAGAAAAAAATACCCAAGACAGGACCCTGATAAAATGCTAAAAATGCTATGCTTTTTGAAGTACTTGAAGCTTGTAATAGTAAGTCTCTGTGTCAAGGGGATTCCAATTGACAAAACTTGAAACGAATGTTTTGTCAGAAAGAGGACCTAAAAACGTTTCCTTTTTTCAAGTTGTTTAAAACTTGCAACTGCAAGTCCTATGTCCAAAGAAACCCCAACATATGATCAAATTTTTAGGTTGGGTGCAAAAACCCTCCAAAAACAAGGTTTGAAAAAGATCCAGGGACCTGTCTTGCATCTCTTGGTCCCTGAGGCAAGGGGATCCTGATCTTCAAACAAAGGACTAGGTCTGGGGGTTGAGCCTCTCAAAATTTGAGCAAACCCATTACTGTCATCAGCCCTTAAAATTACTCTTTAGGCAGCCCCCCTCATATGCAGTATCACTTCTGTCTGTTCTAAGTTTTAATGTTGTTGCTTACTTTCAGGGCTGGAAAAAGGGCAATTGGGCCTTGTGCTGCCATCAAAATGAACAATTAATTTTTGAAATTGTAAAATGTTCTTAACAATTCCAGAGCTCTAGAAATACCATGTTTTCAAGGGTAAAACCAATAAAAAAACTATATGATATCAGCAATAAATCAGGATAGACTAAACAGTTTAGCAATCATGTTGATCAAAAGTGACATCACAAAAGAAAAATAGATTTTAAAACCGTTTTAGAAACACTTGCAGAGCAAAATTTAGAAATATGCAGATTTGTGTGCCCATATTCAAGTGATGTAAATTTCAATAGACATTTTCAACAGTTTCATAATAGCTAGGGACATAAAAGTAAATTAACATTAGCACAAAATGAGTAGAAAAAAAGAACAAAAGAGGACAAAACCGTAAGCTTAAAGTTAACAAGCTGTACCATCAAATGAAACAAGATCAAGAGAATGACCTGAGAAATGTAAATGTATGAACGGGTGATAATGAACAACCTACAACATAAGAAGGGACAAGACCAGTCCAAGCAACTAAGGCAAAAGGCTAAGAAAAAATGTCTGAAGCAATGATGAACGAAAATAAAGATCAAAGAAACATGCATCAATAATAACAACGACCCAAAAATGAAAATGAAGAACAAACAAAATATGTGGTTACAAGACATAAGACAATGAGGATCAGAACAAATAAAAATAAAAATGAAGAACAGAGAAATGTGTGGTTAGAAGATATACGACCCCGAGAACAAAGAAATATGCGGTTAGAATGTAATCAGGAGCAAGAATTACAAGCAAGAGGAGAAATCAGAACTTGTCAAATATGAAGTGAACAACAAAGAATTGTAAGGGTAGTAGACTCACTAAAGTAAGTATCAAGAGTGTCAAAAATGACAGTGAAGAACAAAGAACTGTTCTGTTAGAGAACAGCAACAATTAGAACGGGTCAAAAATGAAAGTGCAGAAGAAAAAAAGGTACTTGTGTACATAATGGTACACCCTCGAGAACAAACTGATTTTATCTGTCTGCATTAAGAAATAATTAGCTTACAAATGACGGGTGACAGAATACATTGGACTTTATAATTTTGGCTATATAATTACACATTAGGGGGGAGGGGGTAGAGAAATCGGACAGCCTCACCCCCCCCCCCCCCCAAATGTGCAAATATATTGCCCAACTTTGTTTTTGAAGTATTATATATTCATCATATTTTGGTAGGTTTCTTAGGATTGAAAATCTTCACTTCTTGAGTGTGTATCATTATGTACACAAGTACCGAAAAAAAAAATACAATGTTAGAAGAACAGCACCATCACAATCATCAATGCCAACAGATTCTGGCATAAAACCAAGTAAAAACCTACAAATATGCCTTAAATTACGCAAGTGTTATTTACAAGTCATTAGAACCCTTCAACTCTGTATGTATTAAATAAAACAAAATAAATTTTAATGAAATTAAGGAGCAACATCAAAACTTAAAACGAACAGAAATTACTCCGTATATGAAAGGGGCTTTTCCTCCTCAACGCCTCGCTCTTTACGCTAAGGTTTGACTCTTTCTCTTAACTCTATTTTTAAAACAGTAAGAAACTTTAGCGTAAACAGCGGGGCGTTGAGGAGGGAAAGCCCCTTTCATATACGGAGTAATTTTTGTTCGTTTTAAGTTTTGATGTTGCTCCTTACTTTCATTTAATTTTTTTTATTTATTTAATTTCTGGACGTTTTTGAATTAATGCATGTTTTGATCTTGGCTCTCCGCACATAAAAAATTAAAACGAAATTTGCATATTAATTAATTGCAATTAATCGGAAGATTTTGAGAAAAAAGGAGCGAGGGAGGAGGCCTAGTTGCCCTACAATTTTTTGATCACTTAAAAAAGCAACTACAACTTTTAATTTTTTACAAACGTTTTCATTGGTAAAAAATATACATAACTTACGAATTAATTTACGTAACGAACTTCAATATTCGTATGTTTTTATTGCGTGTATGAGGGGGTTCAACCCTCGTCGATACCTCGCTCATTACCCTAAAGCTTAAATTTTGTCCCAATTCCTTAAGAATGAGCTGTGAATCACAAAGGCCGTAGAATAAATAGTTGAAATTACTAAAAATACTTTAGCGTAAAGAGTGAGGTGTAACGAGGAGGTAAGCCCCTCATATGCGTAATAATTTTTTTTCGTTTTAAGTTTTAATGCTGCTCCTTACTTTCAGTAGAAAAAACTTTTCATATTTATTTTTATATATATATATATATATATATATATATATATATATATATATATATATATATATATATATATATATATATATATATATATATATATATATATATATATATATATATATATATATATATATATATTCGCATATATGCTGGATTTAAATTTTGCTTAAAAAATCAGTATACAGAACTTAAATTTACTTAAATTCTTTAACTATGACATACCATAGTGTCAATTGTTCGAAGGTTTTATTTTCTGTGAATTTTTAACTAATATTTTAAACTACAAGAGCTAAAGAATCGTACAATACTTAGAATATTATTTAACCCACTATATTTACTACTTTAGCCATACACTTAATGGTTTAGGTAGGGGGTGGGGGGATTACACACAAAAAACCATCAAGAAACGCATAAAGATGTGTTGATATCCATTTTTGTTACGTTTTTAATGTTACGTTTTAACGAGTCAGACGAACAATTGGGGCGGGGGTCAAACCCCCTAGCCCCCCTCCATTGGATACGACCTTGGTAGTGTCCCTTGTTTAAATTAAATAAAAAAACAAGTTTTTTGAAATAAAAGTAAGGAGCGACATTAAAACTTAAAACGAACAGAAATTACTCCGTATATGAAAGGGGCTTTTCCTCCTCGACACCCCGCTCCTTGCGCTAAAGTTTGATTCTTTCTCGCAACTCTACTTTTTAAAACAATAAAAAAATTAGCGTAAAGAGCGGGGTGTCGAGGAGGAAAAGCCCCTTTCATATACGGAGTAATTTCTGTTCGTTTTAAGTTTTAATGTCGCTCCTTACTTTCATTTCAAAAAACTTGTTTTTTTATTTAATTTCTGAAAGTTTTTGAATTAATGCATGTCTGATTTTGGCTCTCCGTACATAAATTATTAAAATGAAATTTGCATATTAATTCTTTTTTGGCTAAATGGCTTTCTCTTAGTTTTGATCAGACGATTTTGAGAAATAAAGGGTGGGGAAGGAGGCCTAGTTGCCCTCCAGTTTTTCGGTTACTTAAAAAGGCAACTAGATCTTTTAATTTTTAACGAACGTTTTTATTAGTAAAAAATATACGTAACTTAAGAATTAACTTACGTAACAAACTTTTATATTATTATATTTCTGATTATATATATGAGGGGGTTGGTCCCCTCGTTAATACCTCGCTCTTCACACTAATCTTGTTTTGTCCCAATTCCTTAAGAATGACCCCTGAATCAGAAAGGCCGTAGAATAAATAGTTGAAATTACTTAAAAAAAAATTAGCATAAAGAGCGAAGTATTTATCTCCTCCTAAATACCTCGCTCTTTAGGCTAAAGTATTTTTAGAACCCCTCATATGCGTAATAATCTCTGTTCATTTTAATGCTTCTCCTTACTTTCAGTTGAAAACTTTTTCATGTTTATATTTGCATTGTTTTTTTTTTTTTTAATAGTAATGCTAGAAAATCCTGCGCCCTTTTCATTGAATTTCACTTCCCCCATGAAATATTCCTCCAAGGAAAGATCCTCCCATATAGCCCCCTCCCCTGAACCCCACACCCAAACCAAAAAAATCCCCCTGATAACGTCGGTACACTTCCCAGTAACCATTACTGTATGTAAACATTGGTCAAAGTTTGTAACTTGCAGCCCCTCCCCCTGGGACTGTGGGGGGTAAGTCATCCCCAAAGACATTATTATTATGGTTTTCGACTATGCGGAACAAAATGGCTATCTCAAAATTTTGATCCATTGACTTTGGGGAAAAATGAGCATGGGAGGGGGCCTAGGTGCCCTCCAAATTTTTTGGTTACTTAAAAAGGGCACTAGAACTTTTCATTTCCGTTAGAATGAGCCCTCTTGCAACACTCTAGGACCACTTGGTCGATACGATGACCCCTAGGAAAAAAAAACAACAAAAAAACAAATAAACACGCATCCATGATCTGCCTTCTGGCAAAACATACAAAATTCCACATTTTTGTAGATAGGAGCTTGAAACTTCTTCAGTAGGGTGCTCTGATACGCTGAATCTGATGGTGTGATTTTCGTTAAGATCCTATGACTTTTAGGTGGTGTTACCCCCTATTTTCCAAAATAAGGCAAATTTTCTCAGACTCGTAACTTTTGATGACAAAGACTAAATTCAATGAAACTTATATATTTAAAATCAGCATAAAAATCCGATTCTTTTGATATATCTTTTAGCATCGAAATCCCGTTTTTAGAGTTTCGTTTACTATTGAGCCGGGTCGCTCCTTACTACAGTTCGTTACCACGAACTGTTTAATAATAGCTTTTCGGACAAACTTTTTTCAATAGTTTAGGATGGTACTCGTATATATACTTGCTATTTCTTTATGCACCTTTACCGTCTTAAGGATTCCCCCAAGACTTGCTTATTAGCAGTTCAACTTGTGTTTTGACACCTTTGCTTTTAGAAAAAAGTATTGTAAATTGAGATTACTTGGGGAGAGTAAGAAGAGGAATAAACAGTACATAAATATTTTTAATAGTTTTCAGTCGATTGCGTATCTCAGAATTTTCACTGTTGTATACTGGCAGAATACAACACTTATTGTGGCGCTATCTCTTTCTTGATCAAGAAAAGGCAAATATAGACTATCTATACTGAGTACAATTTTCCTCGATTTTCAATTTGAGAGGCTGTGAACCAACGGTTAAAAGTCTGAGACCATGACCATTTAGCTCAGTCGGATATCTTGGAATTTGAATTTTGGCCCTACTTCAGCCAAAAATGATATTTTGTGACACAAAAAAAGGGTACTTTGATGTTACATGTTGTCTTGTTACTGAAATAGGACGCTAGAATTTTTTTGCTTTAGGTTGAAATCAAATATTTCGGCCCTATTTCAGTCAAAATCTATGTTTCACGTTCAAAATGGCAGAAAAGGGAACTTTGGTCTTAAGATCCCTTTTGTTACTTGAAAATGGCACTTGAATTTTTCGGTGTCTTCAAATAAATGATTTTTGCATTATTTCAGCCAAAACTGATGTTTTTACCGCATAATGACAGTAAAGAGCACTTTGGTATTCGGTAACGATCTCATTTGCTACTTAAAATGGGTACTAGAAATTTTAATTTGTGTTGAATTGAGCCCTCTTCTGATATTCTATAACTACTGGTTTGGTACAGCCACTGTGGGGGGAGCGGTAAAACAAAGTTCATATGTTAGTTCCCATGCAAAGTATCATTTCCCTTGTTTTTCATTTTGGGGAACTGTAAACCTCCATTTGTGCAATTTCGCTAATGCAAAAGGTCTTCTTAGTCATACCATTACAGGTGATGACAAGGCTGTATGCAAGGGAGGGGGTGGGTGGTTTTAGTCATATACTACTCTTATTTCAACTGGACGTTGTCCAAGGCAAATGTTAGAAATTCTGAAAAAATTCTCATATTTAAGAATCACTTTTCAGCTTTGCCTGAATGAAAAGTACAATTTCCTAGATGTTGTTACATGTGAAATATTTTTCATTTGACAGTTCGTTGTACAAACTCGTTTTTTATTTCGGCTATTATGGTCCTATGCAGGGGGGGGGGGCTCAGAGTCTGCCCCTCCGAAATCCTAATTATTCTTAAATTTCTGGGCACTTCTTATTCAAAGATGAAATAACTTTTTATACATAAATCCCCTCCCTCAAAAGCTTCTTTGTGTGTGGCTTGGCCCGTGGTTCACTGTCTACTATGTTCTAGCTACTGCTACAACCATTACAGAATAATATTAGATAATTCCTACCTCCCATTGTAGTCCATTTCTTTGACACTTGATCAAAAAGGCCTACACTCTGGGACTTCTGGCGCTGGACTACCTTTGGAAGTGATCAAAATTTGGCCCACGACCGGCTCATTAGAATAGGCTTATCTTTTATTTTGCAATCTCTTGCATGTGCAAAGATTTGGCACTATAGGCAAATCTTAAAACTTGTTTTCATTCGCGCGATTTTTCTTTTATTAGCCTATATGCTATGCCAAGTTTAAGCCTGAAAAATTAGTGTGACATAATTTTCTGGAGCAATTTCAAAAAGTAGGTTGTCCTTCAAAATTGAAGACATTGCTGACCTTGACAATATTATTGTTAATGTCGATTCAGATCTAATTTTTAAGAGTTGAATTGGTAAGTAACTACAAGAATATGCTGTACAATTTTCTTAATTTACATGTCCTAATAATGTACCGTTCAGAAACTTTTTCTTGATTTACTTATTTCTAAAATCTTTTGTGTGCAAGAAGTTACTCTTGTAGTCTTTACAGCAATATCTATTAATTAGGCCTGGAGAACGGCTCTCAAGCATTTTGCGTCAGAACCGTTCGATATCGTTATTTGTCTCATATCGTTGACGCTAAGATGGTCATTGCAAAACATAATTTTCTAGAACAATTTCAAAGAAATAATTTGTTTCCAGCATTAAATTCATTGCTGACCTTGAGAATGTTATTGTTCATGTCGGAACCAGCATAAAAATCCAATTAATTGATATTCATTTACCAACTTAACTCAAAACTGGATTTACATAACTAACCTTGAGGGGGCAAATCCCCTCATATACGGAATAATTACTGTTCGTTTTAAAATTGCTCCTTATTTTCAGTTGAAAAAAAAAACTTTATTTTTAATTAATTTCAGGGCTATGGGAAAACAATGTTTTTTGACTAGACCTATGTATCCGGTTTCGTACGTGTGTTGTGTGTCTGGAGATTACGTCAGATGTGTCTTGCTAGCTAATTGTTTGGTAGCTAGCTTGTTTTGACCCGTTCGGGTTGATTGAACTGATTTTATTGATTCCACCCAAGAATTGCGTGCCTTCATTCTTGAGTCTGGACTAAATTTTTAATTGTGAAATTCGTAAAGGTACTTAACGGTTATTGGAAACACACCCAAGAAGTGAAGTTAGGTTAATCCTAATGGAAAATGACAAAATAGGATGATAAAATAATACTTAAGAAACAAAATTAGGGAAACCTAACCCAACGTAACCTAACCCCCGCCCAACCCCTAATATGCAAATATATAGCCCAAATTATATAAGTCCAATGCATTGTATCATCCATCACTGGTTTTGTAGTTATGAAACCGGTTTTCTGAGATGTAACCTAAGCGTAATTCTTGAATGTGTTTCCAATAACCGACAGGTACCTTCAAAAGACAAGATTCCAGATTTTATTTACAAGTGCTTTGAAAACTAATCTGAATATCTTGAATTATGAACACTAGCCCTGGTAAACTAAGGATGGGTATCATTATTTTCCTAGTTTCTACATTCCAATAGCTTACCGTTAGCTAACCTCATATTAAACGGTGCTTTTCAAGAAACTAACTAAACGAGAATTCTTTAGAAGTCAGCCCATGGGAAGCTAAGAACTGAAAGAATTATTTTCTCAATTATATCTCCTACTAATATGCGTTTATCTAACCTCACACTAAATGGAACTTTTCAAGGAACTGACTTTAATAAATGACAGTTCTCTATAAGTTGCCACATGGAAAATTAAGAAATAGCGACATAATTTCGTTTATACATCCTAACTGGGCCGTATCTAGGGGGTACGGGGTTTGAACCCCTCCCCCTTTCTAAATTTTTTTTCCGAAACGTAAAAACATAACAAAATGCATATAGGCCTAAACAAATTTTTGATGCGTCTTATAAAGTTTTTTTTAATCCAACCCCTTCCCCCTCGTAAAAAAATCCTGGACGAACCTTTGCATCCTAATAATACACCGTTCCAAAAAAAAGTCTTGGTTCACTTATTTATAATGTCTTTTATATACAAAAAAGCTACTCTTGCAGTCTTTGCAGCAGCAAATCTTCGCTACCATTCGCTTGACCCTGGCCCAAACCCTTTTTAATTAATTTAACAACGAGGAGAAAGTGGCAATAGCCTGTGTTTTAGTTTAGAGGCAACTAATAATATTTTATTTAGGAAGAGGGCCAAAAACAAAGTCAGGTCAAACTTGTAGTATAGTTAATTAAATCAATATTGGACTTATTTAGTTTACTCATGGCCGTCTTGCAAAGAATACCTCGGTCCTCAGCATACAATATTTTTTTTCTTCAATTTTATGTAATTTCTATTGGAAACATGAGTACTGTCATGAGGTGGACTTAAGAGGCAAAAGCACTGGGAATTTTGGTAAAATAAGAGCAACCACCCCATATAGGCCCATTGTTCCGGAGATTGGGGTTATTGTTCCCAGTAAGTATCATAAATACCTTTTAGGTCGAGAATTACTCGCAATTGTGAGTGAGCAACATGGATATCTTGATGCAGTTGATACAGTTTTATTAGTAATAAGACGTAGTATTCTTGAAGCGGGAATAACAAAAATAGACCTCCAGTGTTGTCAAATACTTAAGCCCATTTCATTTTTGAATGTCAACTATCTACAGAAGCCTTTGCTCCACCGAGAACATTTTGATTTCCGGACATGCTCCCTTCCTGCAAAGCAGAACTCCCTCCTTTTGAGATGGTTAAAGCTGTAACTATCCAGGAGTTAACATGTTTGTAAATTTCCAATTGATGCTCGTAATTGTATATAACCAAAAGAACTCCCTCCCCTGCCTAAAGTCGATACCAGCTCCTGTGCAAAGTTCCCTAATCTATCTAGCTAGATAGAACCTATATGAATAGGACTGACTGACAGCGATTGAATTTGGTTTTAATTTCCTGGCCCCTTTGGGTACCCAGATCCAAAGCACATTCTATATACATTGATGGTTCTGTCTAGGATGTTTTTGTTTTTTGTTGTTTTTTTTTTCATATTTTACGCGCAACCATCAGACGGTATACCGCGCTAAGTCCTAGTAATTACTATTTTTATTTTTCACATATAACAGTATGTTATACCTTTTGTAAAAGTAACTAAGAAAAACTTCTTTTGGGGAAAGACTGTTCAGGTTTAAAACTTTGTGAATAAAAAAAAAAAATGGTTTTTACCTTATAAAATCTAAATCCAGAATGAGATGAGTTCAGCAGTGTTTCTACTTCAAAATTTTTGAAAACCCTAAAAGGCTAGTGGGGAATCCTCAGAAATCTCCATTTTTAATGCCAAAATCCCTACATGTTTCCCCATTTTCTGACTTCTTTCCAAGTCACTAGTAATGCATCGCTATGCTGACTTTTAATATCATTTGTTCAAGACGACTTATTTTGCAGCTCGAGACCTTTTACTTGTACCAAAATATTTTCTTTTGACGTTTAAAGCACTGCTTTGTATTTATCGATTCTCTATGACTATTTTTGCAACACCTTCGTTTTTATTTGAATTACTACGATGGATTGGCATGAATGGTATCCAACCAGTCACTTTTTCAAGCACTATTTTTGTTTAAATATGTTTTGACTTGGTTTTAAATCGAGCTATGGTTATGTTACAAAAAAAAAATTTAAAAAAAGAGAAAGTTATCTGTCACAAGGTGAATGAAAATATGAAATTTAAGGATAATACAGAAAGGGTAAAATATAAAAAATACTTAGGCATTGTTCACATTCGTGTAGTAAGGGGAAGTAAGGCGAAATAGATTAAGTAAGGGAAATAGATTTCAGTTCTGTTTTCTGTCAGTTTTCTGTTTTCTGTCTGTTTTCTGTGTTCTGCATGAACAATCAGAGTGCTTAATTTGTGACGTCAGCAGGTCAGTGAACATGTTGGTGAAAATAATATTTATTTTCTATGTGTATTTTGGTAATTTGGGTTATAAGGCCACACTGCTTGTCACACCAATGTGAGAAATCTATTAGTTGCCTCAGAATACTGTCATATTGACAACAAAAAATCAAGAAAAATATATTTTTAGTCAGAATCAGATTCAATACCTTCTTCCTTTTTTCCGATGGTAGGTGAAGCCTTGACTCTTTTCATTTGCAGCAGTAGTGGCTCGTCTCGCATGGAGTACTTTCTTGGCCCCGCTTCATACTATGTTTTGTTTAAGAATCCCACGTAACGTTTATGTTTTAAGCTTGTTCCGTTCCTCCGTCCTTATGATTTTCACTGCGCGAAAAAACTCTTCGACAACAACGTTGGAGAAAGGAAGAGAAAGTACAAATATTACTGCCAATTTTAGATTTGCGTATAGCTCGGTCCCGGACGAGTTTTTCTTCGAAAAAAAAAACACCAGTAGGTAGCCGCATCCATACTTTCCAATATTTTCAACATTGATGAGACTTTGCTTCCTCCGCTCCTGTTCAATTTTGTTTCCATCCCATGATACTTTCGAATATAGGGTTAGAGAGAATCAGGCCGTCGTGATTGAGCTGATACAGGGTCAACCATTTCTGCATATTTGTAAATGTCGTCATCGAAATGAAAAAGAGTTTGGATCTGCTGCACACATCTTCGATGTGAAAAGATTGTGCAGCTCTGAGGATCTTTGGAACTGCGTCTTGGGGCGCACCAGGACCTGATTTCAGCGCCAAGAGAGAGTTCATCCATTCGGATCCAAATACTTTCGAGGGGAGGGTAAACAATTGGGTCATGCTCATTAAGTTAGAATGCATTTGTTGACCTCTCATAGTCCATCTTTTTAAAGCTCAAAGACAGTTCCTTGAAAAAAGATTCAGGCGATAAAACAGTGGTTTGTCAGCTTGAAAACCTACATTGGTTTCAGTAAGCAATCCCAATGCAAAGACAACAAATTCGAACATGCACTTCATCACAGGGTTCAAACTTGTGTATACAAGCTCATTGAGCTTTGTTGGATCATCAACTAGTAGAAGCCTGTACTAGGCACTAAGAGCATCCTATTGTTTCAAAATTATGTCCGCAGCAGCTTTGACTGAAAGCCATCGAGTCTGCTCAGACTGTAAAATCTTATACATGTCCACTTGCTAGAAGTTTTGAAATTCAAGGAAAGCATGTTGCCTTGTTGGGCATCTTGTTTTGACCCGCTAACTTAGCAGGAAATTTGATTGAAATGGTTTTATCGAGTTCACCCAAGAATTGAGTGTCTTCCATCTTGTAATATATTTTGGCTTGACATGCATCTCGGTTTTGCACATTTGCACTCTGTGACTGAAGATTAATCAAACAGTTCGTGGTAACGAACTGTAGTAAGGAGCGACCTGGCTCAACAGTAACCAAAACTCTAAAAAATGGAACTTTGATACCAATAGCTACATCAAAAGAATCGCATTTTAATGCTGATTTTAAATATATAAGTTTCATCAAGTTTAGTTTTACCCATCAAAAGTTATGAGCCTGAGAAAATTTGCGTTATTTTAGAAAATAGGGGGGAAACACCCCCTAAAAGTCATAGAATCTTAGCGAAAATCACACCATCAGATTCAGCGTATCAGAGAACCCTACTGAAGAAGTTTCAAGCTCCTATCTACAAAAATGTGGAATTTTGTATTTTTTGCCAGAATCGACCCAGGTGATCGTATCGACCCAGTTGTCCTAGAATGTTGCGCGAGGGCTCATTCTAACGGAAATGAAAAGTTCTAGTGCTCTTTTTAAGTGACCAAAAAATTGGAGGGCACCTAGGCCCCCTCCCACGCTAATTATTTTCCAAAAGTCAACGGATCAAAATTCTGATATAGCCATTTTATTCAGCGTAGTCGAAAAACCTTATAACTATGTCTTTGGGGACGACTTACTCCCCCACAGTCCCCGTGGGAGGGGCTACAAGTTACAAACTTTGACTAGTGCTTACATATAGTAATGGTTATTGGGAAGTGTACAGGCATTTTCAGGAGGATTTTTTGGTTGGAGGCAGGGGTTGAGAAGAGGGGGATATACTGGGGGAACTTTCCATCGAGGAATTTGTCATGGGGGAAGAAAATTTCCATGAAGGGAGCGCAGGATTTACTAGCATTACTTAAAAAAAAAAATATGAAAAAGTTTTTTTTTCAGCTGGAAGTAAAAAGCAGCATTAAAACTTAAAACGAACAGAAATTATTACCCATATGAGGGGCTCACCTCCTCCTAATACCCCGCTCTTTACGCTAAAGTATTTTTAGTAATTTCAACTATTTATTCTGCGGTTTTTGTGATTCAGGGGTCATTCTTAATGAATTGGGACAAAATTTAAGTTTTAGTGTAAAGAGCGAGGTACTGACGAGGGGGCGAACCCCATCATATATGTAATAAAAACATGAGAATACAAAATTTCTTTACGTAAGCTAATTTATAAGTTACGTATATCTGTTACTAATAAAAAGATTCGTAAAAAATTAAAAGTTCTAGTTGCCTTTTAATTAACCGGAAATCGGAGGGGAACTAGGCTTCCTCCCCCGCTCTTTTTTCTTCAAAATCATTCGATCAAAATTAAGAGAAAGCCATTTAGCCAAAAAAAAAAAAAATGCAAATTTCGTTTTAATTATTCCTCTGCGGAGAGCCGATTGATTCAAAAACGTTCAGAAATTAAATAAAAAACACAGGGTTTTTTGAATGAAAGTAAGGAGCGACATTAAAACTTAAACCGAACAGAAATTACTTCGTATATGAAAGGGGCTGCTTCCTCATCAACGCCCCGCTCTTTACGCTAAAGTCTTTACTGTTTTAAAAAGATTAATTGAGAGAAAGAGTCAAACTTTAGCGTAAAGAGCGGGGCGTTGATGAGGAAGCAGCCCCTTTCATATACGAAGTAATCAAACAGTTCGTGGTAACGAACTGTAGTAAGGAGCGATCCGGCTCAATAGTAAACGAAACTCGAAAAAACGGAATTTTGACGCTAAAAGATACATCAAAAGAATCGAATTTTCATGCTGATTCTAAATTTAAGTTTCATCAAATTTAGTCTTTGTCATCAAAAGTTACGAGCCTGAGAAAATTTGCCTTATTTCGGAAAATAGGGGAAAACACCCCTTAAAAATCATAGAATCTTAACGAAAATCACACCATCGCATTTAGCGTATCAGAGAACCCTGTAGCAAAAATTTCAAGCTCCTATCTACAAAAATGTGGAATTTCGTATTTTTTGCCAGAAGACAAATCACGGGTGCGTGTTTATTTGTTTGTTTGTTTTTTTTTCCAGGGGTCATTGTATCGACCAAGTGGTCCTAGAATGTTGCAAGAGGGGTCATTCTAACGGAAATGAAAAGTTCTAGTGCCCTTTTTAAGTGACAAAAAAATTGGAGGGCACCTAGGCCCCCTCCCACGCTCATTTTTTCCCAAAGTCAACGGATCAAAATTTTGAGATAGCCATTTTGTTCCGCGTAGTCGAAAACCATAATAACTATGTCTTTGGGAATGACTTACTCCCCCACAATCCCTGGGGGAGGGGCTGCAAGTTACAAACTTTGACCAGTGTTTACATATAGTAATGGTTATTGGGAAGTGTACAGACGTTTAAGGGGGATTTTTTGGTTTGGGGTGGGGTTGAGGGGAGGGGGCTAAGTGGGAGGATCTTTCCATGGAGGAATATGTCATGGGGGAAGAAAAATTCAATGAAAAGGGTGCAGGATTTTCTAGCATTACTAAAAAAAAAAAACAATGAAAAAATAAACATGAAAACGTTTTTTCAATTGAAAGTAAGGAGTAGCCTTGAAACTTAAAACGAACAGAGATTATTACGCATATGAGGGGCTCTAAAAATACTTTACCATAAGGAGCGAGGTATTTAGGAGGAGATAAATACCTCGCTCTTTATGCTTAAGTATTTTTAGTAATTTCAACTATTTATTCTACGGCTTTTCTGATTCAGGAGTCATTCTTAAAGAATTGGGACAAAACTTACGATTTAGTGTAAAGAGCGATGTATTAACGAGGGTACAAACCCCCTCGTATACATAATAAAAATATAAGAATATTAAAGTTTGTTACGTAAGTTAATTCTTAAGTTACGTATATTTTTTACTAATAAAAGAGTCCGTTAAAAATGAAAAGTTCTAGTTGCCTTTTTAAGTAACCGAAAAATTGGAGGGCAACTAGGCCTCCTTTCCCACCCCTTATTTCTCAAAATCGTCTAATCAAAACTAAGAGAAAGCCATTTAGCCAAAAAAAGAATTAATATACAAATTTCATTTTAATAATTTATGTGCGAAGAGCCAAAATCAAACATGCATTAATTCAAAAACGTTCAGAAATTAAATAAAAAAAAACTAGTTTTTTTAACTGAAAGTAAGGAGCGACATTAAAACTTAAAACGAACAGAAATTACTCCGTATATGAAATGGGTTGTCCCCTCCGCAATCCCTCGCTCTTTACGCTAAAGTTTTACTCTTTGCCACAATTCTACTTTTTAAAACAATTAAAAGCTTTAGCGCAAAGAGCGAGGGATTGCGGAGAGGACAGCCCATTTCATTTACGGAGTAATTTCTGTTCGTTTTAAGTTTTAATGTCTCTCCTTACTTTCAGTTAAAAAAAGCTAGTTTGTTTTTTATTTAATTAAATAAAAAAAAGTTTTTTTAACTGAAAGTAAGGAGCGACATTAAAACTTAAAACGAACAGAAATTACTTCGTATATGAAAGAGGCTGCTTCCTCATCAACGCCCCGCTCTTTACGCTAAAGTTTGACTCTTTCTCTCAATTCTTCTTTTTAAAACAGTAAAAAACTTTAGCGTAAAGAGCGGGGCGTTGATGAGGAAGCAGCCTCTTTCATATACGAAGTAATTTCTGTTCGTTTTAAGTTTTAATGTCGCTCCTTACTTTCAGTTAAAAAAAACTTGTTTTTTTATTTAATTTCTGAACGTTTTTGAATCAATGCATGTTTTGATTTTGGCTCTCCGCAGAGGAATAATTAAAACGAAATTTGCATTTTTTTTTTTTTGCTAAATGGCTTTCTCATAATTTTGATCGAATAATTTTGAGAAAAAAAGAGCGGGGAGGAAGCCTAGTTGCCCTGCGATTTTTTGGTTAATTAAAAAGGCGACTAGAACTTTTAATTTTTTACGAACATTTTTATTAGTAAAAGATTTACGTAACTTATAAATTAGCTTACGTAAAGAAATTTTGTATTCTCATATTTTTATTACATATATGAAGGGGTTCGCCCCCTTGTCAGATCCTTGCTCTTTACACTAAAGCTTAAATTTTGTCCCAATTCATTAAGAATGACCCCAGAATCAAAAAAGCCGTAGAATAAATAGTTGAAATTACTAAAAATACTTTAGCGTAAAGAGCGAGGTATTAGGAGGGGGTGAGCCCCTCAAATGGGTAATAATTTTTGTTTGTTTAAGTTTTAATGCTGTTCCTTACTTCCAGCTGAAAGAACTTTTTCATATTTTTTTTTATTGTTTTTTTTTTAAATAATGCTAGTAAATCCTGCGCTCCCTTCATGGAGATTTTCTTCCCCCATGACAAATTATCGATGGAAAGTTCCCCCAGCATATCCCCCTCTTCTCAACCCCTCCCCCCAACCAAAAAAAAATCCTCCTGAAAACGCCTGTACACTTCTCAATAACCATTACTATGTGTAAGCACTGGTCAAAGTTTGTAACTTTTTGCCCCTCCCACGGGGACTGTGGGGGAGTAAGTCGTCCCCAAAGACATAGTTGTAAGGTTTTTCGACTACTCTGAATAAAATGGCTATCTCAGAATTTTGATCCGTTGACTTTGGTAAAATAATTAGCGTGGGAGGGGGCCTAGGTGCGCTCCAATTTTTTTGGTCACTTAAAAAGGGCACTAGAACTTTTCATTTCCGTTAGAATGAGCCCTCTTGCAACATTCTAGGACAACTGGGTCGTTACGATCACCCCTGGGGAAAAAAAACAAATAAACACGCAACCGTGATCTGCCTTCTTGCAAAAAATACAAAATTCCACATTTTTGTAGATAGGAGCTTGAAACTTCTACAGTAGGGCTCTCTGATACGCTGAATCTGATGGTGGGATTTTCGTTAAGATTCTATGACTTCTAGGGGGCGTTTCCCCCTATTTTCTAAAACAACGCAAATTTTCTCAGGCTCGTAACTTTTGATGGGTAAGACTAAACTTGATGAAACTTATATATTTAAAATCAACATTAAAATGCAATTCTTTTGATGTAGGTGCTGGTATCAAAATTCCATTTTTTAGAGTTTTGGTTACTATTTAGCCGGGTCGCTCCTTACTACAGTTCGTTACCACGAACTGTTTGATTGAGGTCAGTTTTTACCCGCTAGCGGATTGTCGAGTAGCTTGTTTTGACCTGCTAAACAAGTTTTAGCAGAAGTTTAACTAGTTTTATCGAGTTCACCCAAGAATTGAGTGTCTTCCATCTTGAGTCAATATATTTTGGCTTGATATGCATCGTGGTTTTGCACATTTGCACTCTGTGACTGAAGTTAACTGAGGTCAGGTTTTACCCACTAGCCGATTGTTGGGTATCTTGTTTTGACCCGCTAACTTAGTAAGAAATTTGATTTGATTGAACTGGTTTTATCGAGTTCACCCAAGATTTGGGTGTCTTCCATGTTGAGTTTGAGCTAAATTTTTAATTGCAAAATTCACAAAGGACAAGATTCTGGATTTTATTTGCAAGCCTGAATTTATAGGTGCTTTAATAACTGATTTTGATTTCTGCAGAGGTGGTCTTAGGGGGGATAGAAGGGGCACCTGCCCCGGGTGCAGAAATTTAGGGGCACCAAATTTCAAACAAATAATTTAACGGTTACTATCATTTGGCATTAGCCGTGATGGGTCAATCTAATTAAAATGAGCCATAGGGCGTATGTTATTGGTGCTGTTAACCCCTCAAGACGTTATTACGCGCACCTGGGTCTTAGGCAATACTGGGGTAAAGGCACCGATGATTAGACAGTGTAATTCTGGTACCACTGTCGAAATTTTCCTTCAAAACAGGATAATTGCTTAGTCTTGGACTTGGAACACCATCTCTTAAAGGCGTTGTTATATTTTGACAATGCTAAATGTGGACAATATATCCGATACACCCAGATAGAAAGAGGATTCAATTCAATCAGTTTCCCGATTTTGACACAAAATGAGCTCCCGACAATTTTTCAGCTATGGAATGTTCAAACTGTCATTACTTGGTTATTTGATTGCAAATATTGGGGATCAGCATCGATGCATCAAGATACATCTAATATTCTCTAAAATTTAGCCACATTGGCATTTTCTTGGTAAAATTAAGTTAAAATAGCAGCTAATATTATATTGACGAAACTAAATTCCAAGTGTCGAAAATTCTTGTCTGATGTAGTGGAATACCATACCGACTAAAAAAGTTCCTGTTGGTTGCAGAATTCAAATGTAGATATTGGCTTCTATTATGAGATTGATGTCTTTTGAGAACTAAAGCCAGAGAAAAGGCAACTAGTAACTGAAAATTAAAGTAAAATGTTGTTTTGTCAAAATTTCAATAGGTATGACCTGTCATGTAGGCAAATTTCAGGGCCCTCTAGAGGGAGAAGGAGTGGAGGTGGGTACTTTAAAATACTTTCCCGGGACAAACTTTAGCCTGTAGACCCGTCACTGAAAGTTTCATTTTCCTAACCTAAACCCTTTCCGAGATAGAAAGAAGTCAATTAACTAGAATTTTACCGAAAAGTAACAAAAATGCAACTAAACAAAATCTTGCTGCGTATAAGAAAGATATTATTGTACCCCCCCCCCCCCGAACAAAAATCCTGGATGCACCCTTGTATCCTAATAATACACCGTTCCAAAAATTTTCCCGGTTTACTTGTTTATAATATCCACAGAAAAAGTAACTCTTGCAGTCTTTGCGGCAGCAAATCTTCGCTACCGCTCGCTTAGCCATGGCCCAAACCCTTTTTAATTAATTTAACAACGAGGAGAAAATGGTAATAGCCTGTGTTGTGAAATGCCCAAACCCTATTTAATGAACTTAAAAATGAGTAGGAAAATGGTAATAGCATTTGTTTTAGTTTAAAGGCAACTAACAATATTTTTATTTAGAAAAAGGGAAAAAACAAAATTAGAAAAAAATCCTAGCATACATTATTACATCAATATTTGAATTATTAAGTTTAGGCCTACTCATGGCCATCTCTAAAGAAGACCTCGGTCCTCGGCAATTAATATATTAGAAATATATTAGACCAAATATTGGTCTTAGTAATATATACTAAAAAAAAAAAAATTTTTTTTTTTTTTTTTTTTGTCATTTATGATAGCATTATACATTTTGTATAACAACTAAGGGAAATTTCTTTTGGGGTAATGCTATTCAGGTTTAAAGCTTTAATGGGTAGATAGATTGATTTTTACCTTATAAGAGCTAAATCCAGAATGAGACGAGTTCAGCATTTGCTGGTTAGGTGTTGATTGAAATTTCCCAGAATTCAAAGAGGTGGCCTCTACCTTACAAAACCGTAACGTTGGTTAATATTGAGTTGGGGATGTTTCCTAATTGTATTTTTCGGTATTTTAATAATTGTTCTCATTGATATCTAGTTCTCGCTGGATTTCAATTAAGATTTGCTTTTCTGAGGGAATGCTATAGCGTTGCCGTGGTAATCAGCAATGTGCCTTCCATGCATTATTTATCTTTTTATCCCATCCATCTTGTATAAAAGGGGTGATCTTAGCAACTTGGGAGGTGGCTCATTAGGTTTAAAATTGAAAACTTGTGCTCTTTTTATAAGAGTTGAAAGTGCTTGGAGGGCAGCCAACTACCACCTGTGCTTTTTTTCAATTAACTGATTTATTCAAAAATGCTTTGAAGATGCAATACTTATACCTCTGGGGATGTCGATACCCCCCCCCCACTGTCCCCGAAGGCTTGGAACCTTCAGGGATTCTTCCCTGGCTCAAGAGGAAAACACATTTTATAGGAAAGAGGGAGAAATTTGTTTCCGTGGTCAGTTTGAAATTAGTAGCCTTAAGTCCGGGGGGGGGGGCAAAAGAAACCTAGTGTGCCACAAAAAAATTATTTAGAGGCTTGGGCCCCAAAACTGGGGCTCAAAAAAGAGTCAAAAATATCTTTTCAGAAACATTTTTGATCGGCTTTAATCTTGTATCACCAAGTCATTGGTCTAAGAGGACATTAATGTATAAGGAAATATAGAAAAAAAAATATTGGGTCCTTTGAAAATGGATCCCGACGGCTCAAACAGCTTGACTCTTACATCTGAGAGTTTCTGGGCCAAGGGTACCCTAATGCTCGATGAGGAAATGGAAAAAAAATTCAATTGTCTAAAGATGAAAAAGTTTTTCTCTTAGAACGACTTGAAACTTACACCTGCAAGTTCTCAGACTCATGGGAGGTGTTGTGCCCCCACAAAATTTCAAGTAAGAGGCACGCACCCCCCAAAAAAATAATAAGAAAAGCTTTTGCTTTTCGACACGCTTGGGACATGTATAAAAGTCAAGAATATCCACCAAATAGAGTATTCACAATATCTCAGGTACGACTTGGGAAATCGAATTTAAACATTAAAAGGGTGCTCGGGGTATCAAGTAGATCTCAAATTTTAGCTTTAAGGAGGAGGTTGAGATAAATATAACACTATGCATGTCCAGGCTATCCAAAAAGCACATCTATTGAGTGGCATGGGGGTGTATTTGAAACTTACAAGTAGTATGATGGGGGAGGGGCAAGTAGACTTCAAACTTTGTGTCGGGATGAAAAGGCACTACATGACACTGGAGTATTAAAATAGTTTATTCTTAATATATCAGGAATGGCTGGGGGAATTAAGTTGAATTTTCAGGGAGTGTTATAAGTTTTAAATTGATGGAGGATGCTGAAGACGGAGACAGATTTCTCTAATCCCCCTAAATTCTTTTTTAACTATAAGCGCCTATGGGACCTATAATCTATTTATTGATGAGTAGCCAGATGAATCAACAAACACTATCCGTTGCCAGGAGATAAAAGCAGCGTATCTGCCATATTCTGGGTAGGGGTGCCAATTCACGAAAATGCAGAGGGGAGAGCTAGGATTTCGTTTTAATTTTTTATGAAGATACAGAAAATGTATTTTCAAAATCTAGATGGGGGATAATTGCATTGTCAGATGCCAAAAAGCTTCGCTTTCTTCTATATATTGGTTTTTCAGAAAAAGGGCTGATAATTTGTCCAAAGTCTTAAAATAATATCAATAAGCTTTTAGATCAAGGGATCTTTGTGGCGGGAAAAAAATTGGAAAAAGACTGTCTCCCCCGACAATGATCCGAAAACTATTATTCTGATCAGCTAGGACATGTATTACTTTTGGTCAGCCCAGTTACTTGTCATAAAAATTTTCGATCATTCCTGATCAGAAGACAAAAAGATTCGCGACGGACACGAATGGGTCTTAAATTTCGTCTTTCCAATTGCCTTAGAAACTACGTTCATGAGTTTTGGGAAAACCAATTTGAATCTAATTTGGCCGTATCGATTCGTGACGCTGAAAAATTGGAGCCCTCAGTTTGTTTCTCCTCTGTGGCTTGTAACTTACATGGTATCTATACAGGGCAAGGTAGACCTTAATGAAGACAAAATATTTTGAAGATTGGTTATAGCCTATCGATGTGTGAAACCTGAAAATGGACAGAAAAATCTTATTTCTTAGATTAGTTTACAGGGCGTATAGACCAGTGGCGCACACAAATAAATTGAATTTGGATTGAATTAAACTTTATTAAACAAAAATGAGCAGTATACAGTAATCATTTAAGAAATAGCCGTCCAAGAAGAAACAAAGCTCTGAGGACGTCTCAAACTGTGAGCCATGGCCAGGGTTGTGACCCCTAGGGATTTATCACTATATCTAGTGATTTTTTATGTCGCCTAGTGATTTTCTTCTCGCTAGTGATCTATAGTAATTTTTGTTCTAAAACTACTGATTCTTTCTAAAGTCTAGTGATTTTTCACGATATAGCGTGTAGGTTCATGATTCAATCGAATAAATCATACAAAAAGCAAATTAATAAAAAACGTAAAATGGTGATTGACTACAGTTTGTAATATATTCCAGATTAGCATTTATGCAAATATAGTATCTTTGAAACTTCCGATTTCCTACCATATGTCCATAACAGATATAGACCCCGGAGTGTCATCAAGATAATAGGCAAACCTAATTAATTGCAAAAATGCTCTATACATCCTATTTCACAACATTTGCTGAGGTCGAATTTTTGTCTTCATATTTATGGTTTTTTTTTTTATCTATAATCTATCAGTTCTAAATTAGATTTTCTTCTGTTAAAATCTTCTGGAAGTGAAGTAAATGGTGGACATGAATACACCCTTTACGTCTGCAAATAGAACAGAAATGGAGTCATAGAAAAATAAGAAGGTAGGTATACATTAACTCTAAATTTCTAAATGAAAAAAAGAAAACAGGACTTGGTGCTTTTTATAATAGGATTTGTAATATAATTTAATATATTAAATCGAGTGTAATTCGATAATTGAAGTTGAGTGGGAGTAAGGGGGGGTATCTGTATAGTTTGTGAATTGTCTACTGGTTCTTTACTTCTAATATATAATCAAAACTCCAATAATTCTCTTATTTGTAATTGAAACACCTAATGAGGGTAGATAACGTCCTATTCTTGAAGTTTTTGGATTTATGTGCTAAAACATCAAACAGTTCGTGGTAACAAAGTGTAAAAATAGAGCGGAATGGCTCAATAGTAACCGAAACTCTAGAAACGGAATTTTGATATCAATCGATATATCATCGGGCTATTATGTTGATTCCAAGTATTACGATTCATTAAGCTTCGTTTTACCCATAAAAGGCCAAGAAAGTGCGAAAGTATGCCTAATTTTCGAAAGAGAGAGGAAACACCTATTAATGGTCAAAGAATTTTAGTTAAAATCAAACCATTAGATTCAGCGTACCAGAGAACCCTATTGTAGAAGTTTCAAGTCCCTATGTCAAAAGTCTAAAATTTAGTAATATTTGCAGGAAGAAAGATCACGGATGCGTTTTAATTTTTTTTTCTCCAGGGGCAATCGTATCGAACCAACGGTCCTAGAACATCGGGAGAGGGCTCGTTTGGACATAAATAAAAATTTATAGTGTCCCTTTCATTTGACCAAAAAGATCTTAAAGCTACTAGCCCCCCTCCCACATCTCTTTTTTCAAAACTTTGAGATAGCCACTTTGTTTATCGTAGTTGAAAGGTTTCAAAACTATTCCTTTAGTTTTAGCATGACCCACGCAGCCCCTGAGGATAGGTCTGGGGATGAAAGCGTGCAAAGGATAATAAGGGTAATGTACGATCTATGAAAACCAGTTTCATACCCACAAAGACAAATAAAAGGTAACAGAATGCATTGAACTTGTATAATTTAGGCTATATATTTTACACATTAAAGGGTGGAGGTAAGGTTATGTTAAGTTAGGTTATTTTACCCCCCACCCGCCCTATCTCCTAATTTGCATATATATTGGTACTCTCTTTGCAAAATATCTCTTTACAAAAAAATAACAGTACAATTGCTAATTACTTCAAAGAGGGTAAAAAGTTAGACAGAAAATGGGTTAATAATTGGGCAGTGACTTGACCGGATAATTGCATGCTGTAAAATCCTCCCAAAAAGGCTTCACATATGTATCTAGATTCTTAATAAATGTCTTAACTTTTGCCAGAAATCCCAAGAAACCATGGGGAAATTAAACATTTAACAAAATTTCGGGGGGGCGGGCCCTAAGGCCCCCTCTCCCCTGCGTACGTGCCAGCCTAAGCTGTACCGTTGTGCCGCTAAGTGACTCAAATCCAAAATGGCAAACGGAAATGGACTGGTATTTTCGTCCGCCACTTTGGATTTCAAGCCACCTAGCAGCGTTCCGAGGAAAATTTCGCTTGTGTAATCGAGCCATACTAAAGAGCATACACGAAAGTACGCCTCAGCCAATTTTGGTGCTTTCCTCAAACACGGAAGTATTTTGGTGCTTTTCGCCCACATTATTTCGGCAAAATTCGTGGCTATGTGAAAGTAAAAAATAGCAAAGACGGAATCAATGATTGTTTTCATTTGAAGGTTCCCAATCACAGCTTAAAATAAGAAACTCTTAATTTCGAAGGCGCGGAATGTGAAGAATCAATCTGTTTTCATTTTCAAACGAGATGTAAGAGCGACTGGCTCTTGAATTTCTTGAATTTCAACAGATAATTTTTTTTTACAAATATCGATACAACTGAGCTTTAAAATGTCTTGTCTTCATTCAGGTCTACGTGCCCCGGCTTACTTACCCCGGAAGTTTCACTAAACATTTCGTAGCAATGGGCTACAAGTAAGGAGCGACCCGCGTTATTAATAAGCTAAACGGAACTCTAAAAAGGGAGTAAAGTTTTTACAACCTTGAAAAGAACGAACTCTAGCCCATAGCAATGTGGTCACGATCAACTTGGAATGAAAGATGGAAAGAACGAGCTAAGTCCCTGGGGATTTTAGAATATTTTCACAGTTTAGCAGCAAGGTAAATCAAAAGACAATTTATTGCTAAGTTATTATAACAGGGCATCTACAGTGTGTTGGGAACTACTTAGGGGATTGAGCTGAAACTTTTAGAGGATATTGAGGTCTAAGTGGACCTTGAACCTTGACTTTGGGGAAGGTGGGAATAAAAAAAAGCTAATGTGCCTTAAAAGCTCAACGAAATTGCTATGGGCGAGGAGCACTGACTTCCTGCTTCCTAGTGTATATATCGGAATTCTTCGCGTGCCACTCAGCTCTGCCACGCTTGGCATAGTCCTCAAAATGCTTGACACACTCCCCGAAGCGCTTAGCACAGTTGCCTCCCTTGGTACCGCACCAGCTAATGTACATGATTTTCAAGGGAGTCACCCCTCAGATATGAGTTTACATTTCTATTGTGTTTACCAATAGAAACCTAATACGGACAAAACTTATCTTATCCGAACTTCAACGTTAGTTTGACTTGTGGAATAACAAATCCGAGATATTTAAAGGACATTAATTGATAGAATAACCAGAATAAACAAACAAATTTGAATATATCGATTTTATCGGTTTGGTGAAAGTGTAGGATCAGGATTAGTAAAGCTGATGAGCAAGGAGTGTATAGATATTCTTAGAACTATCATACCTTATCCATACATTGTTTTGAAACTAGACCGTCAGCCTGTCTATGATGTTTCTGATCTAGTAGGATAGTTACGAGTGAATCTGAGAAAATTCTGGACATTATGTTTTTGTAAATAATAAAAAAGAGTTCTTCCCGTTGGAAGTAAAGAGCGAAATTGAAACTTAAGACGCGCAAAAATTATTGCTTCGCAACCTTAGGCACAAATATCTTTGCTAGAGCTCGAATAATCTGATTAAAGATGTTTCCCTATATCTGTAGAATTTTCAAAAACTAGTATATTACTTCATAAGAATAAATTTAATAAGATTTTCTCAATTTTTTATGTGTTTTAAACATTTTTTGCCTCAAGCTATATTATAAAATTATTAATTTTATTTATTATTTAAATTTATTAAATTAATTTTTTTAATTAAATTAATTTAAAAATTAAACTTAATTCTAATTGTTTTTTTAATTAAATCGTATTTATTATTTTAATTTTATTTATTATTAAATAAAATTAAAAATAATTATTATTTTTGTAACATGACCATTTTATGTGTTTTATGTAACCATTTATGTGTGTGTTCTCGTCGCCACAAATATCATTGTCAAATAATGTCTCTGATTTTGGTCATCAGATAAAGTACTATCGGGTTTTTTTTTCTTTGTTTTTTTTTTTTTGCTTTTTTGCCATTGCACTATCATTGCTTTTTCTGTCATCGGACGAAGTGTCATTGATGTGTTTTTTTTTCTGTCATTACTTTTCTGAAATTTTTGCAACCTGTGTTTTTTGTGTTATTCATTTGTTTCCCATAGCAAAAGTGTCAGAGCAAGAAAAGTCATTCTTGTTTTTCGGTCATGAGACAAAGTGCCATTGCTTTTTTCTTTTTTAATTTCTGTCATTGAAGAAAGTTTTTGTGTTCTTTTTTTGTCGTCAGATAGTGCCACGGTATCATCTGCCATTGCAAAAGTGTCGGTTCTGTTGATTCCGTCAACACGGTTTGCAAGGTACGGTTTACCTTACAAAACTTTAACGTTGATTAATGCTGAATTTGCGTAATCAATTTTTTGACAACTCTCTATTCTTATTGGTGCTTCTCGCTTAATTTTAATGTAGGATTTACCTTTGAATCAAAAATATCCATGGATACTTTCATATTTGTTTTGTTTGACTTGCTAATGTCAACTTAATGTCTTTAAGCTGTTGTGCAAAATACGAATACCGCTAAACGAAATCAAGTTGAAATCAAGTCTATTTATTCAAATATAGCAATTTTTTTCAGATTGCATTGCTGTGGAAGTCTTGTCTGATTCAATTAAGAGAAAACTGAAAGTAAGTTTTTTTCAACTGAAAGTAAGGAGCAACATTAAAGCTTAAAACGAACCGAGATGACTTAAGACGAACAGAATGACTTAATAAAAACTTGAAACTAACAGAATGAGGAGGAGATTCTCCCCTCCTCAGTACATCGCTCTTTACGCTAAAGTTTGACTTTTTGTTCCAGTTATTTAAAAATAACGGTACTTTTGTCTTATAGCCACCACACTCAAGATCTTGTATCGTGAACATAAGACAATAACCGGTTTGCATGGTCTTTATACCAGACAATATTAGTTTCGGTTCAGTGGGAAACTACATTGGAGTTATATTTTAATAAATATTTAGTTGGTATTTTGGTTAAGTTAGTTTAGGTTACGTGTTTATATAGTGTGGTCTAGGCCCTTCCATAATTCTTAGTTGTAGTTTTCATATTTTTGTTGATAAAGTATTATATTTGCATCATATTTTGTTTTATTTCATTAGCATCAACCAAACTTCACTTTTATACAGAACTTGAGTGGGGTGGCTATAAGACACAAGTACCAGAATGACTCCTGATACACAAGGACCGTTTAATTAGACTAATAAGCTTTTTAATAATTCAAAAAATACTTTAGCATATAGAGCGAGTTACTGACGAGGGGGCAACCCCCTTCATATGCGTAACAATGTCTCTTCGTTTTAAGTTTTAATTTTGCTCCTTACTTTCAGTCGAAAAAACTTGTTTCTTTTATCTAATTTATGATAGTTTTTTAATTAATGCCGGGAAATCTAGCTCCCCCTCCATGGAAAATTCCCTTCCCCCACCAAAAAATCTTCCATGGAAAGATCCTCCTACGTAAGCACCCCCGCCAGAAAATCCTCCATCGAAAAATCTTTATACTTCCCAATAGCCAATAATATATGTAAGCAATGGGCAAAGTTCATAACTTGCAGCCCTTCTTCGTGGGCTGTGGGGGTTCAAGTCATCCTCAAAGACACAGTTATTAGATTTTTTCGACTATGCTGAAGAAAATAGATATCTCAAATTTTGATAGGATAATTTTGAGTAAAAAAGAGGGTGGGGGTGGGCTAGCTGCCCTCTAATATTTTTGGTCACTTATAAAGGTCTCTAGAACTTCAGATTTCCATTCAAATGATGCCTGTTCCGATATTCTAGGATGACTAGTTGGATGCAATCACCCCTAGGAAAAAACAACAACAAATAAACACGTATTCGTGATATTGTTTCTGGAAAAAAAAAATCAAAATTCTTTATTTTTGGATATAGGAGCTTGTAATTTCTACAGTAGGATTGGGTTCTCTGATATGCTGAATCTCATGTTGTGACTTTTGTTAAGATCACTTGATATTTTAGATGTGTTTCCCCTCTTTTCAAACAGTTCGTGGTAATGAACTGTAGTAAGGAGCGATCCGGCTCAAATGTAAACGAAACTCTAAAAAACGGAATTTTCATACCAATAGTTCCATCAAAAGAATCCTATTTTTATTTTGATTTTAAATATATAAGTTCCACCGAGTTTAGTCTTACCCATCAAAAGTTACGAGCCTGAGAAAATTTGTCAAATTTTAGAAAATAGGAGGGAACAACCCCTAAAAGTCATAGAATCTTAACGAAAACCGTACCATCAGATTCAGCGTATCACAGAACCCTACTGTAGAAGTCTCACTATTTTCATTTGTTTAATTCCTTTTAGTCCATGTTGTTTTAATCCTGTTTTTTCTTCTTCTTTTGCGCTGACGACTTGTGGATCATTCGGGTTTACTTGTTTCATGGGTGCCTCCTAGCTTACTTTGGAGTTCCAAGAGTGGTGGACGGTGTAGATGCTCGAATTATGTGACTCTCGATATTACCTGTTGTTGCCCTAACTCTTGTTCGACACATTGACTCCTTTCAGAAGACACAAACAAATTATTTTTTGCAAGTTGTGGTGAACTTTTGCACATCTCAGTACTCTTCCGCTCTATTGATACAGATACGGTCAATTTCTTTTTCATCGTATAATTTGCTTTTATTTTTTACAGGATCGAAGGTTCCACATCCTAGTCTCTTTAATGCTCTCTAGTCAGACACGTGATCAAGTGACGGATGCTGCCATGAGGAAGTTGAAAACAGACATACCTGGAGGACTTACTGTTGAAAATCTCTTGAAATTGGACGATGGCGTTCTTGGGAAACTAATTTATCCAGTTGGATTTTGGAAGGTGTATTTTCTATAATAATAATTTTAACTCTTCGGTCTTAAATCTCGGCCCGAAAATTTGTTTCTTAAAACACAACACGCATCGGCTGTTTAGTAAGTAAAAGTAAATCGAGCAGCAGAGTCAGATCAATATACTATTCTTCTGTGAAACTTCTAAAACCATAGATGCTCTACCCTTTTGTTAGTTTATGTCCTCTGAGCGTTGTATCATCACATCTTGCATCCTCTTTTGAATATATTTATATACTGTTGGGTGTTGGCGTGGCACATGTTTGCGTGGTTTGACTAGTGGTGCTCCTTTAATTTCTTTTTTTACATAAACGACCCACGAGTCATGTGACTGATCCCGCCCCTTAAAAACTGATGAAATAAGCTACACGTATTTCTCGTTCTCATTTCAGTTTAAGCTTTCCCTGAATATAAAGGTAAGGTTATGTTTATATAGATACATTTCCCTGTCGTTCATAGCATATATATTTTTCCGTCGGTTGCTTATGGATTAGCTAATGTCTATCTGCATGACAGATAGATGCACAGCCTATATAGACACGAGTTGCGCAAACATTTTTCAAAAGCCAAACATAGCTATCGCCGCGGCATTGACGGTAGAGCCAAGATCTTTCCACACTGATGGGCTGTGGGAGTGCTAGAGATTAATAGAGCCAAGATCTTTCCGCGCTGATTGGCTGTGGGAGCGCTGGAGGTTAACGCCTATGTTTGTTGACATCCTTGAAATCGTTTGTTGAAATCCCGACTCCGCGCAACTGGTGTCTATATAGGCTGTGTGATTTTGATCTCTGATGTTATTGTTTTCCAGTATAAGGAGGATTCTGGGGTTCTGATATTAAAGGTAAACTGGGATATTTTTCAGTAGGTTTAACGTTCAGGACTCTTGAGGTTGACTTCCTGGCTGAAAACTCGGGACCCTAAATCCTGTCACTTGTGTGAAGATTTGCCTGGAAAATTTATTTTGTGTTCTGTATTACTTTACAAAATTTCCGGAAGCTCAAAAAAAGAGAATCAACTTCACTTAGATAAAAAAAAAGTGAAACAGTTTTTTTTTTCTCTGGGAAAATTTGTGGCAAATCCTGATTTAGAACAAGCACTGTTGCGAACCACATCATTTTTCTTTGTTGCCCAAAGAACATCTTGCGGGTTGGTTCCCCCGAGCACTTGAAATTTGTACTTACGACGTGTGCTTTATTGATCCTTGTGAAGAAACCTGAGAAAAAAAAAATAAACATTATCGAAGGTATTGTTTTCTAATAAAAAAAAATTCCGAAAATTCTAATCAGCACATATCATCTCAAAGTAAACTCAACTATGTTTCATTGGCATACTATTTGTGCCTAGATCGCAGCATTTAATAAACCAATACCAATAGAAGGAGATTGAGCTGTCAAAATGTCTGTTCGATGTATCATAGAAATACAATGATCTCCAGCTGATACTCTTTTCGGCCTAAGCTCACACAGTTGCATTTTTTTTTTAATTGTTATTTCTATTATGATTCTCACAAGGAAATTTCAAAATTATGGGACAAAAGGTTCTGGAATTAACAGGTTCCCAAGATACCGTATTGCGACTTAGACGTGAACAGATTTTAATTCCCAAAGGGACTTATAGTGCAAAAATGTTTTGGTGGATCGGTGATATAATATTTGTCGCTCTCCCCTCCCCATTACAGAAGTTGTGTCCTCTTGCCCCTTCCCCCACACTACCTGAAAGGTTTATCTGGATCCTCCAAGCCGTTCCTTAGATCCTACATATATGGTATTTCTACCTAGATGCACATAGTGTCTTTTGATTTACCCAAGCCCCTCATGGGTCACAGGTGTAGTAGAAAGTAACTGAGTAGCAGAAAAGGCACAGGAGGGATGCTGGTTGCCCTTCAATCACTTTCAGATCTTGAAAAGGACACTTGAATTTCCTGTTTCTAAGCTAATGAGCTCCCTCCGAAGTTCCTAGAACTATCCCGTCCACCTGAATTTGTCAGGGAAAAACATATCTTTGGCCCTTTATCAGGCCCCGACCTCTTAATGGAGAGCCAATATTTTTTTCTATTCTTCCTTCTACAGTGGGGTTCCCCTATCCAAAGAACTTACGGAAATAAGTTTCAAGTCGATCTGGAAAGTCTTCAAATGACTAACGGCTATAATTTCCCAGCTGATCAATTATAAAAAGCTTGCTGTTAAAAATAGCCCTTAAAATAGCCCTTAAAGCGCCTCTTCCATAAATAATGTCGGATGCAATTTATGGCTCTTCATCTCCAGAAGCATATTTACTGAACCTTGCGACCATTCTATACAAAGTGGCCTTCTCGTAAGTTTGACTGGATGTCTTAGGGTTACAGAGGCTAAGGTAGCAAAAAAATTCATGGAAGGAGGGCTGGTTTCCCTTTTGTCACTTTTGAATCTTGAAAAGGATACAAGAACTTTCCAGTCGAATGAGCCTCCTCCCAAGTTTTTCAGACCATCCGTTCTATCCAGAGTGGCTGGGTGAATAAGAAACGAATAACACGTGGAAGGCATATGAATCTTTACTTAGGCTCTTCAATGTTAATTTCCAAGAAATGACCAGCATGCATGTTGTCAAGCTTAAATCCCCTTAATGAATCATTGCTAGCTTTTCAAGGAATTATTTTTGCAGTTACACATTTCTTACAATTATTTTTTTCCTACAAGTTCGTCTGCAGCCTGAATCCGCAGTTTTTGTTTAAAGTTGAAATTAACTGACTTCAGTGGGTTTCTGACAAATCAACAAAACCAACATGTCTAAAAGTCTCAAATGATCTAAGGACGAATAAGCCTAAGCAAATTTCTTTGAGTTTAATAATTTGAGTTTTATCAATTGAGGTTCACTAAACAAGAACGGTATTTTTAGTTTTTCATTGTTTGTTTTTTCACCTACAAGTTCGTCTAAAGTAGCAATCTGCGTTTTTATGCTCCAATTAAAATTAATCGAGTTTATGTCGGCTTTTATTTCCAGAATGATTTGAATAACTGATCAGAAATTATAGTCATTTTCAAATGAAAGTATGTTCAGGAGAATTTGTCCGGCAGAATCGTCCGCAAGAAATGTGGGGGTATTTTACGCGGGAAGAACTTTCCATAGAAGGATTTTTTTTTGTGGTGGGAGGGAATTTTCTATGAAAGAGGAGCCGGCATTATTTGAAAAACTATTAGAAATTAAATTTTTTTAAACAAGTTTTTTTTTAGCTCAAACTAAGGAGCAATATTGAAACTTAAAATGAACAGAAAATATTCTCTATATAAGGGGGGGTCCCTTCCTCAATACCCCGCTCTTTACGCTGAAATTCGACTTTTTGTCCCAATTCCTTGGGAAAGACTCCTGAAACATACAGGCCGTATAATTAGAATAAGAAGCTTTTTTAAAAGTACTTAAAAACTTTATCATGAAGAGCAAGGTACTGAGGAGGGGGTAACCCCCTCATATACGGAATACTTTCTGTTCGTTTTAAGTTTTAATGTTGCTCCTTACTATCAGTTGGGAAAAACTACTTTTTTTATATATTCAATCGTTAGCAAGATTGACTAAACGCAATTTTTCGCGAATAACTATGACTTTTGGAAACTATGTTGAAATGTGCTCTTCCTTCTTCTTCCTTTGTTATTTTAGACACAGTTTGTCACTTTTATTGTTTAAGCTTTATTTATTTATTCATTCTTTATTTATTTTGATCTTTTCATTCGTTTATTTTGATGAAACAGTAAGATCGTGTTTTTCATTCTCAGAAAAAAGTCCTGTATTTGAAGAGAGTAGCAGAAATACTCCGCGATCAATACGATGGGGATATTCCCCAAGACTTGGCTGGATTGTGTATGCTTCCAGGGGTTGGACCTAAAATGGCACATCTCTGTATGGACATAGCCTGGGGAAGCTTAACCGGTATCGGTAAGTCTCATTTGTTTTTTACGTTCTTTTAAGATTTTAATATTAGATTTTAGAAAATTAATTAAGATTTTTAGGAATTAATATCAACATGTGTGTATTAAACTGACAATGCACGTTCATTTGAATTTTTTTCAGCAAAGTGCAAATTTTATTCTGGCTTTTAGAAAGCATAGGGGTTTTGAACCCTACTCAAGTTAATTTCTGCTCGTTCTGAGTTTGACACGGTTATTTATTTTGATTTCTGTTCGTTTTGGGTTTCATTTATTTATTGGTGCTGATTTGTGGTAGATGTATGCTTGGTAGATTATTTGGCTCTATTTTTGATTTAATGGAGCTCTTTATTTTTTTTAAAAAGGCTGATTTTGTGGAAAAGGTTTTTTTAATTAAACTCTGTTCGTTTTATATTGACATAGTCTTTTTCAGAGAAAAAGAAAATAATAGTTTCAATTTTTCTGTTTTTTTCAGAATTTATTGTTTGGCCTCCTATTTGTATGCTGAAAAACTTTTTCAGCAATTTAAAACAACAAAACCCTTTTGAAAATCATGACGCAAATAGTAGAGTTTAATTTAGTCATATACATCCTCTAGTTGACCTGATAAAAAAACTTAATACCGTTCCCAAAAAATTATATGTATGCTCTTTCACAGCGTGGATACACTTACACTTTTAGTTTTTAGTTTACAACATTTAGTTTTTAAGCATAATGGGCAAATTACATAATTGTTGGGGGTTGACCAACCCAGTAACCCTAGAGATATAGTTACTATACCGTTCAGCTATGCTGAACAAAATGGTTGTCTCAAAATTAAATTGGACCCGTCTGAACGGATATGACCATCCACTCCATATAAACCTTATATGCCCCCAGGGGCATGTAAAATTAAAGCCCTTTTCCCAGGGCTCCGAAGGGCTTTGCCAACCCTGGAGGCATTGTTATACGCTCTTTGGACTGTTTTAAACAAAATTACATTCGCACAATTTCAATCAGATACATTTGGTGAAAAAAAGGTTAGTTTGGTAAGGCGGGGGGGGGGTCTACTTGACCTCCATCACTATTGACTCTTAAAAGGGAACTGGAATTTCCAATATCAACCAAATGAGCCGCCTCTAAAGTTTATACAACCATCCCTTCCATAAGAACCTTAAATACGCCAGGAACATAAATTACAACCCTCGCCCTCAGGCTCTTCAAAAGCTTTGTTATATGATATTTAGACTAAAAGGGCTGTCTCAAAATATCTATTGGATACATCTTGGTAAAACAAGAAATGTTTGTGTCTGTGTTTTTGTGGGGGGGGGGGTAGCTGTAATCTGACCACTTTGACTCTTGAAAAGAACACTAGAATTTTTAATTACCAATCCAATGAGTCCCCTCCAAAGTATTTACTACCACTCTTTTTATAAGGACCTTATATGCCCCCAGGGAATATCTTGCAACCTTTCCTCTGAGAGCTGTAGGGGGGGGGGTGTCTTCTCACAGACATAAATTCCAAAACCTTTAACTACGATGAATAAAAGTTATCTCCAAATTTTGATTGGAAGTGACAATGGAAACGATGAGGGTGAAGAGCGGCTGATTGCTCTCAAATCGCTTTGACTCTTAAAAAGGACATTATAACTTCAAACTTCAAATCAAATAAGCCCCATATGAAGTTTATACGACCGTCCACTCCATAAGAACCTTATATGCCCTAATAGGGGGGGGGGGGGGTAGGAAAGGGGTATGTGGAGTGTGGTATAGGGTGATTTTTTTTTGGGGGGGGGAGGAGTTGAAAGATTTTTTTGTCGGGAAGGGGTGAATATTGTGCTGATTGTTTAGATGAGAGAGATTGATTTGAAGTTTGAATTGATTATGGTTATATTGTGATTTTTTAATGGAATATAAATTATTACTTGTTTTTGCCCTGCGTCTACAAAATTGTAAAGTTTTTCTTAGCGCGGCAGCGTTTTGTAGAAGATGTGTTTTGGTTTTGTATGTGAAGAAAAATAAAATTCGTAAAATTCATGGTATAACTTACAACCATATCTCCAGGGCGCTGGGGGGTTGTGTCACCCCTACAGGCATCATTATATGTTCTTTGGACTTTTTGAACAAAATCGCTGTCTCATAATTTCAATCAAATGCGTTTGGTGAAAAGAGGGGTGGTCGAGGAGGGGGTTCTAAATGCCCTCCATCACTGTTGACCCTTCAAAAAGAACTAGAACTTACAATTTTCAACCAAACGACCCTCTTCTAAAACAATCATCCCTTCCATAAAAACCTTAAATGCCCCACGGCATAACTTACAACCCTCGTCCTTTGGCTCTGGTGGTTTGTTTCAGCCCCAAAAGCCTTGGTATACGATCTTTGGAATGTTTTGAATAAAATAACTGTCTCAAAATTTTTTATTCGATGTATTTCGGCAAAACATGACGTGTTGAGGGGGGGGGAGGATAATTGCCTTCTGATCAGTTTGGCTCTTAAAAAGGGCACTAGAAATTTCAATTACTAATTCAATGAGTCCCCTCCGACGTATATACAACCACCCCCTGGGGCATGACTTTCAACCCTTGCCATGAGAGATGTGAGGTGGGAATGTCTTCCTCAAAGGCACAATTTCTGGAATCTTCATGAAAAAAAACTACTATCTCTAAATTTTGATGAGATGTCTTTGGGGGAATGATGAGCGTGGGGGAAGAGGGGCTGGTTGCTCTGGAGTCACTTTTACTCTTAAAAAGGGTGCTATAGCTTTCGATTTCAAATCAAATGAGCCTCATCTGAAGTTTAAGCGACCACCCATTCCATAAAAACAATATATAACCCGAGCCCATGACTTATAACCCTGTCCTTAGGGCACTGGGGATTGTGTCAACCCTAGAGTCACTGTTTTATTTGTTTGGACTATTTTCAGCACACTTGCTATCTAACAATTTTAATCAGATTCGTTTGGTGAAGCATAATAACCCATGGGCATAACTTACAACCCGTGTCCCTAGGCTCTGGGGTTTGCTTCAGCCCCGAAAGCCTTGTTATATGATATTTAGACTATTATGAATAAAATGGCTATCTCAAAATTTTGTTAAATGCATTTTGGGACACTACGCCGTGTGTGTGTTTGGGGGAGGGGATAGCTTCCTTCCAATCACTTTGACTCTTAAAAAGAGCAGTAGAGCTTCTAATTACCGATCCATTGAACCCCTTTGCAGCCTATATGACCACATTCTCTATGAAAACCTTATATGCCCCTAGGGCATAACTTACAAGTTACAACCCTTGCCCTGAGGGCTGGGGGGATTTGTTATCCTCAAAGACATAATTTCCGAACCTTTCAAATTCGTTGAACAAAAAGGTTATCTTAAATTTTTAATTGTAAATATTTGGGGAAATGATGGACATGGTGGGGGATCATTTGCCCTCTGACCACTTTTGATTAATAAAAAGGACAATTTTCATTTGAATGATTCCTTTTTGAAGTTCCTACGACAACGCTTTATATAAAACCCATATATGTCCCAAGGGCGTAACTTACAATCTTTGTCTTGAGGACTGTAGGGGGGAGTTCGTCATCCTCAAAAACATAATTTCCAGACCTTTCGACTACGTTAAATAAAATGACTATTTCAATATGTTGATCGGAAGTCTTTGGGGAAATGATGGTTAATTGTAGGGCTAGTGCCCTTTTTCAAAGTGATTGGAGGGCAACTAACCCCCCTCCCACGCCCACCATTTCCCCAAACCCACCCAATCAAAATTTTGAGATAGCTATTTTGATGAACATAATTGAAAAGTCCGGAAATTGTGTATTTGAGGATGACAACCTCCTTACAGTCCTCAGGACAAGGGTTGTAATGTGCCCTGGAGGCATATAAGGTTTTTTATAGAAAGCGTTGTCACAGAAACTTCAAAAAGGGCTAATTCAATTGGAAATTGAGAGAAGTAGTGTCCTTTTTAATGGTCGAAAGTGATTGGTGGGAAACTAACTCCCCTGCTACGCCCACCATTTCCCCAAACAAATCCAATCAAAATTTCGAGACAGCCATTTTGTTCAAAGTAATTGAAAAGCCCGGAAATTATGTCTTAAGTTGTAAGTTATGCCCCGGGGGCATATAAGGTTTTTTTTTATAGAAAGTGTTGCTGTACAAACTTCAAAAAGGGTTCATTTCATTGGAAATTGAGAAGGATAGTGCCCTTATTGATAGTCAATAGATCTGAGGGCGAATGCCCCCTCCTCAAGCCCATTATTTCCCCAAACACTTCCAATAAACATTTTGATATAGCGATTTTGTTCGACGTAGCTGGAGGTCCAGAAATTATATCTTTGAGGATGACATATCCCTCCCCAGACCCCTCAGGGCTAAGGTTGTGAGGTATACCCTGAGGGCATATAGGGTTCTTATAAAAAGCATTGTCGTAGAAACTTCAAAAAGAGCCCATTCGATTGGAAATTGAGAGGACTAGCGCTCTTTTTAATAGTCGTAAGAAATCGACGGGAGAGCCCCCCTCCCCCTTCACCAATCGAATGAGTGCTTTTTGAAGCTTCTACGGCAACTCCTTCGATACAAAGTGCCCTGGTCCAAAAAAAATTAAAATAAATAAATAAATAGTACATTGTGCCAACATCGTTCTTTACTTAGGCAGCGATATTGCGCTGCCTATGATTGTTGGAAATAAATTCTAGCAGGCAAAGATCAAATGTAAAAGCAGGATTCGGATAGAAAAGCCAGTAGATTCATAAGATATTGGCTTCATGTTTTTGCTGAAAATAAAACTTCCCTTTATAGCTAACAAAAACTATTGACTGAGTACATTGACTAAGTAATTGACTAGAAGAAGTAATTGACTATTATTAACTAAGTAAAGAGCGATTTGAGTAACATGTTTTCGAGCTTATCATATGTAATTTAGAAAGTTGGGGCTCATTCGATATCAAATTATGAAATATAGTAACTTTTATGGGACCAAAGGGATTGAAGGGCACCACCCAATCTTTCAATGCCCTTTGGGCTTCTGGGCAATCCTTGGGGCTCCATTTGGCATCCAAATGGATGCCAAATATGGCTCTGTGATCGAATTTGTGATCGAAGGATAGAAAGTTTGCTCAGAATTGACAGAAGTCTTGGACAATGTGTATCTGGGACAACATGTTCTTCGCAGCACCAGGGGCAAGGACGTCAAATCATACAATTAATCTATTTCAAAACATAAGCCCCTTAGTCATTTCTTTAAATATTGCAGACACGGACTTTCAGCAATCCAGATGCACAGAGCATCTTTTGATTCAATTTAAAATCCCTCTCAACTTTTCCTGAAAGTTTCAACTAAAATTCTTAAGGCTGTTCCTGAGATATTGCAGAATGAAAGCCACTCCTGAGATGTAGCAGGTTCGCCTTTTTCACAACTCGATGCACATCGCGTCTTTTAATTCAGTTCAACATCCCTTTCAATTTTCTTTGAAATTGGTAGCTTGATAGCATTAACTCTTCCTGGGCCATTGTATATATGCTATTTTGACAACCTTGATGCACTTGATGTATTTTGATTCAATATAGTACTGTTACTATTAACAGCAGCAGCGCTGTAACACCAAGCCGCCAGAGGTCCACAATTCTTCGCACCCTCTTCCTCCATCCCAATCTATTCAAAGTTTCCCTCTTTACTGCCTCCCAAAAAGTTGTGATTTCCTTAGAACCCTTCGTTACAACCTCTTCCTGCCCCTTTCGGCGGCGATCTGCCTTTCATTTGAGACAAAATGGTTCAAACAGTTCGTGGTAACGAACTGTAGTAAGGAGCGACCCGGCTCAATAGTAAACGAAACTCTAAAAAATGAAATTTTACATCAAAAGAATCGGATTTTCATGCTGATTCTAAATATATAAGTTTCATCAAATTTAATCTTTTTCATCAAAAGTTATGAGCCTGAGAAAATTTGCCTTATTTTGGAAAATAGGGGAAAAGACCCCCTAAAAATCAATCGCATTCAGCGTATCAGAGAACCTTATAGAAAAATTTCGAGCTCCTATCTACAAAAATGTGGAATTTCGTATTTTTTGCCAGAAGACAGATCACTGGTGCGTGTTTATTTGTTTTCTTTTTTTCCCAGGGGTCATCGTATCGACCAAGTGGTCCTAGAATCTCGCAAGAGGGCTCATTCCAACGGAAATGAAAAGTTCTAGTGCCCTTTTTAAGTGGCCAAAAAAATTGGAGGGGACCTAGTAGGCCCCCTCCCACGTTCATTTTTTCCCAAAGTCAACGGATCAAAATTTAGAGATAGCAATTTTGTTCCGCATAGTCGAAAACCATAATAACTATGTCTTTGGAATGACTCACTCCCCCACAGTCCCTGGGGGAGGGGCTACAAGTTACAAACTTTGTCCAGTGTTTACATACAGTAATGGTTATTGGGAAGTGCACAGAAGTTTTCAGGGGGAATTTTTTGGTTTGGGGGTGGGGTTGAGGAGAGGGGCTATGTGGGAGGATCTTACCTTGGAGGAATATGTCATGTGGGAAGAGAAATTCAATGAAAAGGGCGCGGGGTTTTCTAGCATTAATAAAAAAAAAGAATGAAAAAATAAACATGAAAAAGTTTTTTCAACTGAAAGTAAGGAGTAGCATTAAAACTTAAAACGAACAGAGATTATTACGCATATGAGGGGCTCTAAAAATACTTTAGCATAAAGAGCGAGGTATTTAGGAGGTAACTTGCTCTTTATGCTAAAGTATTTTTAGTAATTTTAACTATTTATTCTACCGTCTTTCTGATTCAGGGGTCATTCTTAAAGAAGTGGGACAAAACTTAAGATTTAGTGTAAAGAGCGAGGTATTAACGAGGTGACATACTCCCTCATATATATAATAAAAAAATATAAGAATATAAAAGTTTGTTACGTAAGTTAATTCTTAAGTTACGTATATTTTTTACTAATAAAAACGTTCGTTAAAAATTAAAAGTTCTTGTTGCCTTTATAAGTAACCGGAAAATTGGAGGGCAACTAGGCCTCCTTCCCACCCCTTATTTCTCAAAATCGTCTGATCAAAAGTAAGAGAAAGCCATGTAGCCAAAAAAGAATTAATATGAAAATTTCATTTTAATAATTTATGTGCGGAGAGCCAAAATCAAAAATGCATTAATTCAAAAACCTTCAGAAATTAAATAAAAAAACTAGTTTTTTAAACTGAAAGTAAGGAGCGACATTAAAACTTAAAATGAACAGAAATTACTCCGTATATGAAATGGGTTGTCCCCTCCGCAATCCCTCGCTCTTTACGCTAAAGCTTTTAATTGTTTTAAAAAGCAGAATTGTGGCAAAGAGTCAAACTTTTCGTTTTAAGTTTTAATGTCGCTCCTTACTTTCAGTTTAAAAAACTAGTTTTTTTATTTAATACCGGAAAGGACGGTCTTTCGCAATAATTCAGTCTTCATCCCCAAAACATGTCCTGGTCATCTCAACCTTATTTCAGTATAGCCCCATGAAACCGCATTTTTCAAGCAGCTTGTTATTTTACATACGGTTAATTAAACGGGTACGCAAGCTATCCGTGAGAAAAGATCCAGCAAATCTTTCTTGGTCTTTCAAAGCACCTATGGTTCGGAGCCATACTTGACCACTGTCATTACTTTAGCCACCAATATTACAATCTTGGCTCGTTGACTTATTTAACTGTTCTTCCATAATTTTTCAACTTAAAAAATACATTTTTTTTCACTATTTAATTCAGTATCTCTTCGAAATTCCGTGAAAGTCTTAACTTAATATTTTTAGCCGTTCCAGGGATCTTCCAGATCCGCTCTGTTAACAACCTGAAAGCATGTTAGTATGTTTTTGGTTCGGTCAACATGCCACAAAAGTTTGAACTTGGTACCCTTGGCCTTACCCGAAATATTTCAGGTTCGTCCTTTTGGAAACATGTATGCACGTTTTTACTTCGTTGAACACCCTCCTGTATAAGCCCTTAAAGTTCAACTTAATCCCCTGAGATGTTTCAGATATTCAAGATATGCTTTTTTAACCCCTATGATTTGTGTAGTATTTTAGTTCAACTATTCTCCTCAACGTTCCCCGCTAATATGACAACCTGAGGTGAACATTGTTTCTTTTGATTTAGTTCAACGTCCCCAACAATATGCTCTGAAAGTTCCAAAGTAACACCCTTAGATGCTCTTGGGATATTGCACATACACCCTTTTGACAATCTCGATACACATAGTGCCTTTTGACTTAGTTTTACACCCCCTGCACTTTCCCTGAAAATTAAATCTGAATTTTTTCCTGCGATTAAACCCTATTTTGTTCCTGAAATATCGTATCTATTCTAGTTTGACAACCTGGATTCATTTTTTTTTTTTTTTTTATTTAGTTTGGTAGTAGCAGTAATAGTAGCAGCCCTGAGAGTACCCTCAGCCGTGCCAGGGGTATTGCTGAAGCTCCCTTTTGATAGCCTGAATGCGCATAGTCTTTCTTGATTTAGTTTTATATCAAAATGAACTTTCCATGGAAGTTTTTACTTAATACCCTATTCTGTTCCAGAGATATTGCTTCTGTGCCATTTTTACAACCTGGATGTACTTTAACTCATTTGATTTGGTTCCATAGTAATAATAGTCACAGTAGTAGTAGTAGTAGTAGCCCTAAAAAGTTTCAACCTAGTACCTTCAACCGTTCCTGAGAGATTGGTGATACGCTTTTCAACAACCTGCACATATTTAGTGCCTTTTCATTTAGTTTTACATACTCGTCAACTTTTCATAAAATTTTCAGCTTGAATATCCTGTTAAGTGGCTGAAATACTGCATCTATGTCATATTGACAACCAGGATGCATATAAACTAATTTGATTTACCTAAATAGTAGCTGGAGTAGTAGTAGCAATAGCAGTAGCAGCGCTAGTAGCCGTAAAAGTTTTAGATTAATGCTCTAAGGCATTGCTGAGATATATCTGATCCACCCATTTGATAACCTGTATACATATAATGTGCTTTGATTTGATTCAACATCACCCTCAACATTCCCTGAAATTTCCACCGTAATACTCTTAGCCTTAGTAGTAATGATATTTGTAATAGTAGTGGAAGTAATTTTAGTAATAGCAGTAGCAGTGGTAGTATGCACATAGTACCTCTTGGTTAGTTCAACATCCTCTCCAGCATGCACAGAAAGTTTCAACTTATTACTCTATGTGGTTCCTGAGATATTGCATACACCCTTTGACACCCTATATGCACATAGTGTAATTTGATTTTATTTAAAATCCTCCCAACATTCCCTGAAATTTGCTTCGAACTACTCTTAGCCCCAGTAGTAATAGCATTCATAATAGTTGTAGAAGTAGTAGTAGCAATAGCAGTAGTAGTGGTAGTATGCACATAGTGCTTTTTCATTAGTTCAACATCGTTCTCAAAGATCCTTGAAAGCTTCACTTTAGCACCCTTTGCATTAGCGGTAGTAGTATACACATGGTGTCTTTGGGTTAATTTAACAACCCCTCTACATGCCCTGAAAGTTTCAAATTAATGCTCTAAGCCGTTCCTGAGAAGTTTCGAATGCGCCCTTTTGACAACCTGCATTTTTTTTTTTTTTTTTTTTTTTTTTTTTTTTTTTTTTTTTTTTTTTTTTTTTTTTTTTTTTTTTTTTTTTTTTTTTTTTTTTTTTTTTTTTTTAGTTCAACAATGCCCTCAACATTTCCTACAAGTCTTATACTAATGCTTTTGTCTTAGCAGTAGTAGTAGTCATAATAGTAGTAGTAGCAGTAATAGTATTAGTGGGAGTAGTAAGAGTAGTAGCAGTAGTACTGTGGCTTGATCTTGTATTATTTTTATGTAGGGGCTAAAATTAGCTATGCTATATTCACTGTTATCTTGATTTAAGAATTAATTTGAAAAACCTAAAAGTATGTTTTAATATTGGGTTTGAAAGTAAGATAAAGTCTAGCTCCAAATCTAAGAAATAAAAGGCCAAACTATTATGAAAGCTAATCAAATCCTGATTGTATGCAAATTTTGAGGAAGAGCAAGAAAATTTCTCTTTGAACTTGACTCTAAAGATCCTCCATCCCTCCTGAAAAAAAATCAGGTTAAACTCCTTTGGCTAAGCCTTGTTTGTACCCACGACTCTTATTGCCAAATTCAAATGTATTGAACCCCCTCTTTTTAAAATCGCCTCTTTCTTTTCCTCCTTTCAGTAAACTCTCTGTTTTATAAAACAGTGGTTTTTTCTACACGTTGTTTGTTATCAAACAGTTCGTGGTAACGAACTGTAGTAAGGAGCGACCCGGCTCAATAGTAACCAAAACTCTAAAAAATGGAATTTTGATACCAATACTACATCAATAGAGTCGCATTTTAATGCTGATTTTAAATATACAGGTTTCATCAAGTTTAGTCTTACCCATCAAAAGTTACGAGCCTGAGAAAATTTGCGTTTTTTTAGAAAATAGGGGAAAACACCCCCTAAAAGTCATAGAATCTTAACGAAAATCACACCATCAGATTTAGTCTATCAGAGAACCCTACTATAGAAGTTTCAAGCTCCTATCTACAAAAATGTGGAATTTTGTATTTTTTGCCAGAAGGCAGATCACGGATGCGTGTTTATTTGTTTTTTTGTTGTTTTTTTCCCAAGGGTGATCGTATCGACCCTGTTGCCCTAGAATGTTGCGAAAGGGCTCATTCTAGCGGAAATGAAACGTTCTAGTGCCCTTTTTAAGTGACCAAAAAATTGGAGGGCACCTAGGCCCCCTCCCACGCCAATTATTTTCCCAAAGTCAACGGATCAAAATTTTGATATAGCCATTTTATTCAGCGTAGTCGAAACACCTTATAACTATGTCTTTTGGGACGACTTACTCCCCCACAGTCCCCATGGGAGGGGCAGCAAGTTGCAAACTTTGACCAGTGCTTACATATAGTAATGGTTATTGGGAAGTGTACAGGCGTTTTCAGGAGAATTTCTTTGGTTGGGGGAGGGGTTGAGAAGAGGGGGATATGCTGGGGGAACTTTCCATCGAGAATTTGTCATGGGAGAAGAAAATTTCCATGAAGGGAGTGCAGGATTTACTAGCATTATTAAAAAAAAAAACAATGAAAAAATAAATATAAAAAAGTTTTTTTCAACTGGAAGTAAGGAGCAGCATTAAGACTCAAAACAAACAGAAATTATTACCCATATGAGGGGCTGACCTCATCCTAATACCTCGCTCTTTACGCTAAAGTATTTTTAGTAATTTGAACTATTTATTCTACGGCTTTTGTGATTCACGGGTCATTCTTAATGAATTGGGACAAAATTTAAGCTTTAATGTATAGAGCGAGATACTGACGAGGGAGTGAACCCCCTCATATATGTTATAAAAACATGAGAATACAAAAGTTCTTTACGTAAGCTAATTTATAAGTTACGTAAATTTTTTACTAATAAAAAGATTCGTAAAAAATTAAAAGTTCTAGTTGCCTTTTTAATTAACCAAAAAATCGGAGGGCAACTAGGCTTCCTCCCTCGCTTTTTTTTTCTCAAAATCATTCGACCAAAATTATGAGAAAGCCATTTAGCCAAAAAAAAAAAAATATGCAAATTTCGTTTTAATTATTCCTCTGCGGAGAGCCAAAATCAAAACATACATTGATTCAAAAACGTTCAGAAATTAAATAAAAAAAAAAAACAATTTTTTTTTTAACTGAAAGTAAGGAGCGACATTAAAACTTAAAACGAACAGAAATTACTTCGTATATGAAAGGGGCTGCTTCCTCATCAACACCCCGCTCTTTACGCTAAAGTTTTTTACTGTTTTAAAAAGAAGAATTGAGAGAAAGAGTCAAACTTTTGCGTAACGAGCGGGGCGCTGATGAAGGCCTTTCATATACGAAGTAATTTCTGTTCGTTTTAAGTTTTCATGTCGCTCCTTACTTTCAGTTAAAAAAAACTTTTTTTTTTATTTAATTTATTTACTAAGTTGAGACGGGAATTTGGCTCCAGTATAACTTTTGAGTGCATTTTCTTTATTTTTAGTTAGCATGTAGCCATATACCGAATAATAGTCTATAATATTTATTGAATTTCAGGTGTGGACACTCATGTCCATCGGATAGCCAATAGACTTGGCTGGACTCCAAAAGTGACCAAGGTTCCAGAGGAGACAAGAAAAGCTCTCGAGGAATGGATGCCACGTGATTTGTGGCGTGAAATTAATTGGCTGCTTGTCGGATTTGGACAACAAATTTGTCTACCCATTGGACCTAAGTGTGGCAGTTGTCTCAACGCGACTATATGCCCATATGCTAAAGGCGAAGTAAAACTTGAAAGCCCACGAAAAAAAAAGAAACTCGTAGAATAGCTATGAAGTCATATGCAGGGGTTGCTGAAAAGTCGCGGAATCATATCCCATTGTTGTGAATTTTTCCTTTCTTGTTTTTAATATGCACACATTAAGATGCTTAAGCGGAATCTGAAACTCTGTAAAAATTATCTTCCCGCTAGTGCCGCTCTTTGGAATTAAATTGGTATATGTAATATCAAACTAGATGTATTAGCAGATAAACTGGGATAAATCAAGTAAAAAAAACTTGTATATAATATGTTTCATTCATTTTGCTTAATTTTGAATCAAAATCAACACTTGAAAATATTTTTAATTAAATTTGACAGTCTCGGCATCTGTTTAATGTCAGCATTTCCAGATTCAAGTTGCTCTGGTCACTGTGTTCGGGCGAAATATTTTCTGAGACATAAATTCTGCTTTTGAAATCTCAACTTTTGGTTTAATGTTATTCTATCAAACTGAGGGGCGCATTCAGGGTTTTGTTCGGGATTTGGGGGGGGGGGGTACAAAAAACTCTAAAAATCACAGAAAATTTGCTTATGTGCATTATTTTACTTTATACGAGTCGAAAAAAATTTATGGAAGGCACCATCATGACACGCCTAATTCTTATTCTCTCTTTTTTAACATTGCAGGATGTGCTAGTTGGACATCTGTGTTATATATCTTTTTTCTGTGATTCTAAAGTTCGGTTTAAGAAGGAGTTTTGTGTTGAATGTTTGAAATTGCAGCTATTAGCATCAGAAATGCCATGAATGATGTAACCAAGATTCGATTTTGGAATGCTTACCGGCTATTTTATGGTTACAGTGAGCAATGCCTTTTTGGGTGGTATTTTTTTTTTACATTTGAGGGTGAAAGTGGTCTAACCTTAGATAAGTTCTCGTGGATTTAATGGTGGCCATGGACATTTTTTAGGTGGGGAGAATTTGGCTCATCAATTTTTTTAGGGGGGGGGGGGTGGGGATGCATAGGGTTTGAGAAAACTTTTCATATTTTTCTAGAGATTGCCAAAGTTTGCGCTCTTTGTAGATTCATGGGGTTTTGCGTCATGGTGGGAGGACTGAAACCCTTAACCTAGGGCACAGGGACTGAGATATATGCCTAATTTTTGTGTTTCTTTTGTAGCAGCCGATAAAAACTGCCGCCGCGCAGCGTTTTTTTTTTTGTTTTTTTTATGATGATGATGATGATTAAAAAACTTTTCTTTCGAATAAAAACCTTACATAAGCTAAATCCCAAATTTCAGTAAAAGCTACACTATAAGTTCAAGATGAGTTATGTCTTAGGTGGAAGGGATGTAATTAATACGAGAAAAAAAGTATAGTTATATATTGTCCATCTGAACATCTAGGTACTCCTACGATAACAGCATTAAATTACCAGTAATAATTTTATTGGCTGTATCACATTACGAATGATCTTTTTCAATAGTCGTTTCAGCTCATTCATAATATCAAAAAAAAAAAATGAAATGCATAAGGTCGTCGCCACACACCAAGAAATGCCAGAAGAAGGTCGATTAAGATAGTGTTATTTGGTGTTTATGCTATTATAACGTCTTTGCTTTCATATCAGCCTAGATTCAACTTTCTAAACTTTGTTGTACTATGGTGCAGTGTTTTTTTTTTTTATATGATGGCAAATGATGGCTGTTTACTGCTCGACTTGTGGCAACTATGCGGAACGGAGTCTTGACAACAGCCACAAATGAGGAAAAGAGGCTGAGAAAAGTCAATCATGTCTAACTATTTACCATATCATTTTCACGCTTCATCCCAGTCAAAAAATATGAACGTGTATACATTAATGTGAAGAATCAGAGCTCCAGTGGCTTCGTGATCGGCCAAAGCTGTGCTGGCTCTTGGGAGTCAACCAGGGACAGGGAAGGGGCTTAGTTTTCAATCCTATCTGATGAAAATCCCAAAATGGGTATTTTCAATGAGAGTACCAAAAAAAAAAATGTTTTCAGGATCTAGAGAGGAAGGAAAAAAATCAAGGGGTGGAGGGAATCATACAACACACAATTTTTAGATAACTGCTTTGTAGTGAAACGTAGATTTATATTCCAAAATAAATATAATAAATAAATTATATTTATTTTAAAATTAATGCAGTTTAAAAGGGTATTTAATGAACGTATGATGTACAAGAACAGTATATCCCTTGCTCTAAAAAACGAATAAAGAACACCAAATTAAAGAACACCAAAACCACCTAACGATTTATTCTTTTTAGTCATTTCTCTTCCTCTGTTGCAGTTTTTTCTTTTGGCTTTTTCCAACCACTATGCATTTGACTTCAAAGTTTCTTAATTGTTTTTATAGTTAATTTTGTATATGTATCCGAAAATTATATATCTTTTAAACTTTTTTTTTTGCCCTCTAGGGAACTAAGCTAGGAAATTTACCAATAGCTTTAAGTTAACCATCAACTATTTTAAAGTGATGGCTAAATGAATATTTCTTGTAAATTTTTCTAGCCGATTTTTTCTTTTTTTTTTTTTTTTTGGTCTTCTTCTTGTCTCCTTTTAGTACTCTCTTTTTTTATTTCAATTGTTTTTAACAACATACTTTTGATGAATACTTCTGGATACGTGTCAAAATATACCTGACTCGTGGACCCCTGCTGGGTTCAAGTTGAATGGCGATGACCAAGTCTGAAGTCTAGCCTGAATTCTTAGATCATTAGTGTTAATTATTATCCATTGGTTGCTGTTTGGTAAGCACAAAGCCCCCTCTTTGTTGGTGTAATAATGGTTCCAGCTGTTCCAGCAGTTTCCTCTGTGACGGTTTAGATCTCTTCAAGTTTCAAATGTCTTCCATCAAAGAACACTAATTTCTTCACAGATAAAAGTGTGGATAAAGAAATTAATACATGTCCTTATCAGATAGGATATTGTTTTGAGGTGCTCACTTGAAGAGATCCTGCTGCAATAATGATTTCCCTAAGTCATGAGCTATCCATAAGTGAGACTACCGTCTTCACCTAGTTCATGAGTATAGAACCCACCAACCAGAAGGAGTGCTAGCTAATTTTTGTTGATGAGATCTGCAAAGGCATTGGATAATCTTGTTGCTGGCGAGATGTTGGCTGATGATGGTATACTTAATGCCGAGCTTGGCTGGCATTTTTGGGCAGATGGTAAGACTTGATGTTCCGGTTACGGTGGATATAGGAGATTCCAGAAACAAGATTAATTAGCTTATATTACTTTTCTCGCACCTGAACAGGTGCTTTCTAACCTAAAACAGGCCATTTTAACTCTACTTCAGTAGTTCAGTGGGACAAAGCCTGCACGGCTACCCCTATAGATCTCATTCTTTTACATAGAAGAATAGAGGGCACTAAAATCTTTTGACAAACGAAAACAGTAGGAAAGCTGAATCTAAAGGTATTGTTTTATTAGGATTGTAGCTTTAAAGGCTCCATCAAACAGATCATGGTAGCAACAAGTAAGGAGCAACGAGGCCCAATAGTAACCAAAAACTAAAAACGGGATTTTGATAGCAACCGATACACCAAAAGAATTGGATATTTATGCTGATTCCAAATATTTAAGATTCGTTAAGTTTAATGTTACCTATCAAAAGCTATGAGCTTGAGAAAATTTGTCTGATTTTCGATAAAGGGGAGAAATATCCCCTACAGGCCATTTTAGTGTATGTAAGCCATGCCATCAAATTCAGCATTTAAGAGAAATTTATCAAAAAGGTTTCAAGATCCTATTCTGTATACGAGGGGGGAGGACTGCCCCTTCCTCAACCCTCACTCTTTACGCTAGAGTTTGACTTTTTGTCAGAACCCTTTAATAAAGACTGCTCAAACAGATGAGCTGTTGAATTTAAGTGAAGAGTATTCTGGAAAAATTGACACAAAAAGTGATACTTCGGCATAACAAATGAATTATAAGGGAGGGACCCTCCCCTCATTTACAAAATTATTTCTGTTCGTGTTAAATTTTAATGTTTCTCCTTAACTCCAGTTGAAAATCCCTTTTTAATTAAACCATTAACAGGTTGACCCTATATACTGTTGACTCTCATTTGGCAAGTCTTCATTAAGGGAATCTTTCCGAAGATGAGTCTTAACTTTACGGAAGATACCAATGGAGAATCTGGAAACTAATATAAAGTCATTGTAGGGTCTCCATTTCTACTCTTGCAAGGTGAGGACTTCTGTGCAGAAGCTGTTTAACACGGCTTCAACACTCAATATTTCTGGGGTTGTAGATGAACAAGCTATTTATTGCAATTACGGCGGTATTTCAAATCCCTAGATAGGATTTCAATAGTATAATGTCTTTTGCCTTTGATGCAAAGCAATGAATGAGGATATTCGTTACTGACTTCTGCTTTTCTGGATGTTTTCTCTTGACGACTGTAACTGCTTTGCAGTGGCCACAGATCAAGCATAACACGAAGTAAAATTTCGTATTCATACGTGGTCTTGTCTTTGGCGAATAAGTTACTTCTCTAAAGAAACTCACTAGATGACGGTTCCGATTTTCAGCATGATTCCCACTTGTAAAATCCTTTTCCCCGTTTCATGTCCCTTAATATTGATTATGGGCAAAATCAACAACTACATTCTGAAACCACTCGTCCCGCCGTTTTACTTGACGTCGCTTTAATATTTGATGATTGATTTTAACTAAACTTTCTATTTCTTTTCCACACAACAGATACAAAGAACAATTGACATGGCTGAGGCAGATGGCGGGATCTGAAAAATTCTGTAAGGAATTTGTATGAATACCATACTTTACCAGGAACACTTAAGCTTAGAAAATATCCTAGAACTTCACTTAGCATCAATCGCTATGAAAATAAAACCTATTGAACTTTAGTTAGGACAAATCGTTATGAAAATACAGCACAGTTGTAAAGACTACTGTTGAATAAAACAGATTTTAGGAAATCTGTAACTTTTCAGAAGAAATCTTCTGATGTTATAGATAAATGAAAGGCTCGAGTGGCTAAATTTAGCACACACAGTGATTTTTCCAGACAGAAGTTATCAAATCCTTGTATTCTGCCTCTGGCAAAATTTTAGAAGGAGCGACAGCCGCTTCAAAACTAAGCGTAATCGCTCAAGAAACAGCGCATTTATGAAGCAAAAACACCTGTTATTTAATTTTTGTCTCTAGTTGAGAATAAGGTTTGCAAAAAAAGAAAATATGGTCGGATTTGCGAAAGACCTATCTCTTGTTTGGCGAAATAAAATTTGCATGTTAGCTAAAGTTTTAGAGAAAACGGTATGTTTCCCGAAAATGTCGAGGCTTTCCGTCAAATTTGCATGTTTAAACCCGCAGATGGTCTAACTGTGTAAGGGAATAGCTGTTTGACTAGCATTAGCGATTAGAGCAGAAAATAAGAATCCAGGCAATAATAACTTTCTTTCTTTTCTTATTTTACCTTCTTAAGAAATAAAACAAACACCACGTTGCCGTTCGCTATTTTGCTGTTTATAGGCTAAAATGGAGATGTTTTACATGGATGTGGACTCAACGCTAAAAATCACCTTCAAACCAACTGGAGCAGATGTCTGCCATCAAAACCCCATTTTTTACCGATAGCGAGCTTTGAATCACAGACTGTCGGTATTAAATTCGGTATAAAATATAAAATTTCATTCTGACATTTGGAACTACCACGAAAAAAAAAAAAAATCAAACTCTAAGCTAGCTCAACCGCAACTTCAGTTGAAGAATAGAATAAAAATAATAACAATAATAACAACAAAATAGTAGACCAATGGATTTAGTGGTTTTATTTATAGCTTGAAATTCCTTCTTTCCAAATAAAGAAAGTGCTTGTTTTAAGGTAGGTTACAATTAATATAAATAGAAAGGATTTTGGTAAAATTCTAATCCATTGACTTTTTGCTATCTTGGAAAGTTGTTGGGCTAGAGAATTGAAACTTTCAGGGATGTGTCTACAGGCTAAAGTATATCCCGGAAGTTATTTCGAGATCCCTAACTATACCCCTTCCCCCTCCTCTATATAACGCAGTTTTTTTGTGCATTACAGCTTATATTTTGGTCAAATTTTATCCTATATTACTATTAAAAGTGTAAATCCTTGCTTACCTTAGAAAAATTCAACTTTTCACTGTTTTTTAAGCTACTATATTCCATAATTACTCATAATTACTTCACCTGCATTGAAAAACAATTATCACCTTTTATGGTATAGTTAAGACTTGCATGTAGGTATTTAAATGCATCCACTGTTTGAAACTCTTATCTTTAAAGGGCTTTTGACAGGGGTAATTAATAACTTTTAAGGGGCTTCTCACTCAAAATTATGATTCGTTTCTACAATTGGGTAAGGTTATTATGTTATATTAATTTAAAAAAATTAGAGAGATGTATTTGTAACTTACAAATGGGTGATCAGATCTTAATGAAGTTTGATATTTAGAAGGATATTGTGTCTCAAAGCTCTTATTTTAAATCCCAACCGGATCTGGTGACATTGGGGGTGACATTTGTTTCCTTGAATAGGAGACATGTTCAAAATCTCAGAAGAAAGTTATATTTTCATCTCAAAGTGCTTCAATTAAACTGATATTTTTTGTCAATTCTTTACAACAAGCTTTTTATTCTTCTTATTTCTGAAGAGACAAAAAAAACTAATAAGAGTTGAGAGAAAGAGTCAAACTTTAGCGTAAAGAGTGGGGCGTTGAGGAGGGAGCAGCCCCTTTCATGTGCAAAGTAATTTCTGTTTGTTTTAAGTTTCAATGTCGCCCCTTACTTTCAGTTAAAAAAAAACTTTTTTTATTTAATTTCTGAAAGTTTTTGAATCAATGCATGTTTTGATTTTAGCTCTCAGTGAATGAATAATTAAAATGAAATTTGTATATTTATTTCTTTGGCTAAATGGCTTTCTCATAACTTTGATCCAATGATTTTGAGAAAAAATGAACAGGGGAGCAGGCCTAGTTGCCCTTCAATGTTTTGGTTACTTAAAAATGCAACTAGCACTTTTAATTTCTTACAAATGTTTTCAGTAATTAGTAAATGATATTAGTAAAAATATGTGTATTGTAAAGAGTGAGGTATTAGGAGGAGGTGAACCCCTCTTATGCATAATAATTTCTGTTTGTTTTAAGTTTTAATGCTGCTCCTTTCTTTTAGTTGAAGATACTTTTTCATATTTATTTTTTCAATGTTTTTTTTTAATAATGCTAAAATCCATCCTCCATTCATAGAAAAAAATCAACAAATGACAAATTCCTCCATGGAGAGATCCTCCAACATATCTCCCTCTTCTCCACCCTCCCCCCCAACCAAAAAATCCCCCTGAAAACGTCTGTACACTTTCCAATAACCATTGCTATATGTAAGCACTGGTCAAATTTTCTTCCACCATGACAAATTCCTCCATGGAAAGTTCTCCCCATATAGCTGTGATATTCTCTTCTACCATAAGTGGGGATGTAATCTCTCACTTCCCTCCATGTCCATTCAATATTTTGGGTATGGGCACCTGTTGTAGGGTCAACAAAATTTAGGTTGTGATTGACACGCAAATGCTGAAAGCCATGGTGGGCAGAAATTAGCAACTGCTATCCTTATGTTTCTCTGACTCTTAAAGCTCATGGGACATAGGGAAATACATTTTGCTACTTCTCTAATTTCCACGAATTGGGTATTTTTTTTCAATGAAAAGTGGTTTTATTTTACATTTATTGGATAAACATCAAATCTGGTATGTAAGAGCAATACATTTTTGATACCAATAGTTATATCAAAAGAATGGCATTTTAATGCTGATTTTAAATATATAAGTTTCATCAAGATTAGTCTTACTCATCAAAAGTTACGAGCCTGAAAAAACTTGCCTCATTTTAGAAAAACTGGGGAAACATCTTAACAAAAATCACACATCAGATTCAGCATATCAGAGATCCTTGTTGTGGAAGTTTCAAGCCCCAATCTATAAAAACGTGGAATTTCACATTTTTTGCCAGAAGACAAATCACAGATGCGTGTTTATTTGTTTTTTTCCCCAGGGGTGATTGTATCAACTCAGTGGTCCCATAATGTTGCGAAAGGGCTCATTCTAACAGAAATGATAATTTCTAATACCCTGTTTAAGTGACCAAAAAATTGGAGGGCACCTAGGCCCCCTCCCATGGTAATTTTCCCCCAAATTCAGTGGATCAAAATTCTGAGATAGCCATTTTATTCACCACAGTCAAAAAACCCAATAACTATGTCTTTGAGGACAACTTATTCCCCTGCAGTCCCCATGGGAGGGGCTGCAAGTTACAATCTTTGACCTGTGTGTACATGTAGTAATGGTTACTAAGAAGTGTACAGACGTTTTCAGGGGGATTTTTTTGGTTTGGGGGGGATATTTGAGGGGGAGGGTTACCAGGGAGGATTTTTCCATGGACAAACTTCTCATGGGGGAAGAGACTTTCAATGGAGGGGGCACGGGATTTTCTAGCATTGTTTAAAAAAAAACAATGAAAAAATAAACATGAAAAGTTTTTTTTTTCTACTGAAAGTAAGAAGCAGCATTAAAACTTAAAACGAACAGAAATTATTACGCATCTGAGGGGTCTACCTCCTCGTAATACCTTGCTCTTTACACTAAAGCATTTTTAGTAATTTCAACTATTTATTCTACAGCCTTTGTGATTCAGGGGTCATTCTTAAGGAATTGGGAAAAATTTAAGCTTTAATATCAAGAGCGAGGTATCGACAATGGGTGAGCCCCCTCATATATGCAATAAAAACATACAAATATTGAAGTTCACTATGTAATTTAATTTGTAAGTTCTGTATATTTTTTACTTATGAAAACGTTCGTAAAAAGTTAAAAGTTGTAGTTGCCTTTTTAAGTAATAAAAAATAGGAGGGCAACTAGGTCTCCTCCCTTGCTCCCTTTTTCTCAAAATCTTCTGATTAAAACTGTGAAAAAGCCATTTAGCCCCAAAAAATTAATATGCAAATTTCGTTTTAATTATTTATGTGTGGAGAGCCAAGATCAAACCATGCATTAATTCAAAGACGTCCAGAAATTAAACAAAAAAACGATTTTTTTAAAATGAAAGTAAGGAGTGACATTAAAACTTGAAACGAACAGAAATTACTCTGTATATGAAAGGGGCTTTTCTTCCTCAACGCCCCACTCTTTACGCTAAAGTTTGACTCTTTCTCTTAACTCTACATTTTAAAACAGTAAAAAACCTTAGCGTAAAGAGCGGGGCGTTGAGGAGAAAAAGCCCCTTTCATATACGGAGTAATTTCTGATTGTTCTAAGTTTTAATGTTGCTCCTTACTTTCACTTAAAAAAACTTTTTTTTTTGTTTAATTGTAGATAGGAGCTTGAAACTACAGTAGGATTCTCTGATATGCTGAATCTGGTGGTGTAAATTTCATTAAGGTTCTATGATTTTTACGGGTTGTTTCCTCCTCACCTGTGCTTCCAAACTTAAGTCTCTAGCCGGCAATCCTTCAATTCGTTGCAATCCAAGTTTCTACCACCAGTCACGACCCAGTAGGGCAACGGGGAGGAAGCTACGGGGTTCTGCTCTGCCTCAAGGTTTGTTGCTTGACCTAAATCTCTTGACTTGTCTAGTTCTTCACCATACCGCATTATTAGGTATTTTGGATATTTACATCTACCAAGCTCCAAATACTTTTTACAAAGGCGCTGTCTATGTGTGGTAACACTTTTAAGATGTATACCTTGCTTTGATTTAATTTCCCCCATGATTTCGGCTTTGTGTGCACAACTTTACTGAAGGCTCCTGACTATTTCTCATTTCTAGGTTTCTTCATTGCATTGAAATAATTTATGAAAATTTCACACTCTATTAACAAGCAGCTGATTATACCAGCTTGTCATTTTGGTCTCTGGGGGGTATTATCGGCGATCTGAAAAGATTCTTTCTGGCAACCGACTTGTAAAAATTTCAGGTAGCTGAAAATATTCTAGGGGACTGTTAGAAAACAGGAAAATAAATCAAAAAATGGTTCCAATCATCTTACAGATTATTGTCTTCTGCTCATGATAGTACCAATTTTGTTCTAAAAGCAATATCCTTTATCAATTACACTTGTGAAAAAGACCTAGACATTTTCTAAGATTTCTAAGCAATTAGAGGAAATAGAGCAAAATCCTTTCAAACATTTTGTAGCATCTTCAAGAAGCTATGGCCTGATATTAAAAGCGGCATCTTCCGCCAATGAATACTTGAGTACTTTTTAAATATAAATTTTCAATTTCACATGGGATTTTTGAGTTCCATCAGTTCACTTAATCACGGCCTCCGACCACCCATTTCGAAGATAAAGATACCTCACTTTTCACGTCTTCCAAGATTTCTGGTTTCCCCATCCAACTCCCCTCAATGTCACTGGATCTGGTTGGGATTTAAAATAAGAGCTCTGAAGCACAAGATCCTTCTAAATATCAAAGCTATACAGGGAGAACTTTCCATGGAAGAATTTGTCATGGCGGAAGAAAATTTGACCAGTGCTTACATATAGCAATGGAGACCTTTCCTTGGAGGAATTTGTCATGGCGGAAGAAAATTTGACCAGTGCTTACATATAGCAATGGTTATTGGAAAGTGTACAGACGTTTTCAGGGTACAGACGAAATACAAATTTCGTTTTAATTATTCATTCACTGAGAGCTAAAATCAAAACATGCATTGATTCAAAAACTTTCAGAAATTAAATAAAAAAAGTTTTTTTTAACTGAAAGTAAGGGGCGACATTGAAACTTAAAACGAACAGAAATTACTTTGCACATGAAAGGGGCTGCTCCCTCCTCAACGCCCCACTCTTTACGCTAAAGTTTGACTCTTTCTCTCAACTCTTATTAGTTTTTTTGTCTCTTCAGAAATAAGAAGAATAAAAAGCTTGTTGTAAAGAATAGACAAAAAATATCAGTTTAATTGAAGCACTTTGAGACGAAAATATAACTTTCTTCTGAGATTTTGAACATATCTCCTATTCAAGGAAACAAATGTCACCCCCAATGTCACCAGATCCGGTCAGGATTTAAAATAAGAGCTTTGAGACACAATATCCTTCTAAATATCAAGCTTCATTAAGATCTGATCACCCATTTGTAAGTTACAAATACATCTTTCTAATTTTTTCAAATTAATATAACATAATAACCTTACCCAATTGTAGAAACGAATCATAATTTTGAGTGAGAAGCCCCTTAAAAGTTCAAAGTCTTATCTGCATTACCCCTGTCAAAAGCCCTTTAAAGATAAGAGTTTCAAACAGTGGATGCGTTTAAATACCTACATGCGAGTCTTAACTATACCATAAAAGGTGATAATTGTTTTTCAATGCAGGTGAAGTAATTATGAGTAATTATGGAATATAGTAGCTTAAAAAACAGTGAAAAGTTGAATTTTTCTAAGGTAAGCAAGGATTTACACTTTTAATAGTAATATAGGATCAAATTTGACCAAAATATAAGCTGTAATGCACAAAAAACTGCGGTATATAGAGGAGGGGGAAGGGGTATAGTTAGGGATCTCAAAATAACTTCCTGGGATATACTTTAGCCTGTAGACATATCCCTGAAAGTTTCAACTCTCTAGCCCAACAACTTTCCAAGATAGCAAAAAGTCAATGGATTAGAATTTTACCCATTAAAAAAATGGATTTATAATGAAATGGTAAGTTTTGAGTCCAATGTTTTAAAGTCTGAGACCAATGTTTTAAGCCTTTTTGTGCCTTACAAAAGCCAGTAATATTGTTTGGTATAAATTAACCCAGAATTCTACTCAAATAACAGGAATTGCATTTTCAAAACTAAAGGCAGAGAAAAAGCAACTGGTAACTGAAAATTAAGGTAAAATGTTGTTTTGTCAAAATTTCAATAAGTTTAGACCTATCATGTAGGCAAATTTTGCGGATCTCTAGAGGAAGAAGGGGTGGAGGTGGGTACTTTAAAATACCTTCCCAGGATATGCTTTAGCCTGTAGACCTATCCCTGAAAGTTTCATTTTCCTAGTCTAACCCATTTCTGAGATAGCAAGAAGTCACTCAACTAGAATTTTACCTTTTAATGTTATATTATCCACAAACAGTGATTTTCCATGATTAAATTGGATAAATAAATTTTATCAATGTTATGGCATTTTCTTCTTCCTTGACATCAGATTTTAAATAAAAGCATGCGTTTTTGGTCGAAAATATAAAAGCCAGCTATTATGAATGCCAGTTATACTGTTTGCTATAAATTTAACTATATTAAATATAGAAATGGTTAGTTTGTGTATTTAATATATGCTATGCTTTACCCCCACCCCCCTGATGTGCAAATATATAGCCCAAATTTGTTTCTAAACTGTTTGAAAACACATGCTTTAATTGAAATTTTGGTGACAAGGAAGAAGAAAATGCCATAACATTGATAAAATTTATTTATCCAATTTAATCATAGAAAATCAGTGCTTGTGGATAATATAACATTAAAAAATGGATTTATAATGCAAAGGCAAATTTGAGTCCAATGTTATAAAGTTAGAGACCAATACTTTAAGCCTTTTTTATACCCAATATTTAGGTCATTTTTAAGAGGTCAAAAAGTGCTTAAATCTGAATTTCTGGTAGAAGTGATTATTATATTTGTAAAGAGCATAAAAAAAGGCATCAAGTGATATATTCACTGTATACAAAAGCCAGTTATACTGTTTGCTATAAATTTACTGAATTCTGAGCCATATCAATGTTTTTTTTTTCAAAATTTAGGAAATATGTTTGCATATCTTTAAAACCTTATAAATTGAGATTGAGCAAAGTTGTGAAGCTGAAAACAATTTTGTTCTACTCCATTTGGTCAATGTTCCTATTACCTGAACAATTGTTTAAGGTAATGAAATTATTGTTAATAGATGCATTTTGACTTTTGGAACATCTTTTCTCTGGCAAAACTACTGCAAACTCACCATTATGGAGTTATTATATATTTGCACATTAGGGGGGGGGGGGGGTTAAAGCATAGCATATATTAAATGCAGCAATGGTTAGTTTATGTATTTAATATATGCTATGCTTTACCCCCACCCCCCTAATGTGCAAATAAATAGCCCAAATTTGTTTCTAAACTATTACAGATTTGCAATTTCAAATATCTGATCAATGAAAATGGAAGTGATTGCAATTCTATATGTGTGAATATTTGGGCTGGAATAACTCCATAATGGTGAGTTTGTGGTAGTTTTGCAAGAGAGAAAATATGTTCCAAAAGTCAAAATGCATCTATTAACAATAGTTTCATGACCCTAAACAATTGTTCAGGTAATAGGAACATTGACCCTTCATTGAAGCAGAAGAGCTATTTTGCAAGATTTCACTTTTATAACACACATATTTTTGAATGTCATCAAAGGTCAGGGCCCTCTAGAGAGAGAAGGAGTAGAGGCAGGTACTTCAAAATAACTTCCCAGGACATACTTTAGCCTGTAGAGCCATCCCCAAAAGTTTCATTTTCCTAACCTTACCCCTTTCTGAGATAGCAAGAAGTCAATCAACTAGAATTTTACTGCATATTAGTCCATGAGCCCTTTGGGCAGCAGGGTGAGATCTGTATTCTATATTTATTTAATAAACCTTGTTTGAGGTTGTTTAGAGGGATTTTAAAAAGCTAAAAAATGGATATGCTTCTCTAGTAATGACAAAGGAACAATATGCACTTTAGACAGCTTATGATAAAACTAAACATTTACCAAATTCTCCCCCTGGCTACACTCTAGGTAGGCTACTGAATTTGTGCAACAGACCTATAGCATTGCTAGATTCAGTAAATTTCTACTGTAAGAGACTATTCCTAAGAAACAAACTATCCTCCAGAATAATAATTTCATCCTGAATCCAAATATGACATTTGTTTTCATTAGCCTGCAAATTCAATTGTAAACCTTTTACAGACCCTTGAAGATGACATCCTTTTTTCTTATTTTAGATACAGCTTATATACCTCTGTTTGCCTCAATCTTGTTAAAACTGGTTTATCTGTAAGTTGAATCAATAACAAGAAGAATAAAAATCAAGAATCAATAAATTCATGGGAGATATAGCCTATATTACTGGTTATATATCCAGGTAAGGTTACAAAGGGTAGGATAGGTTAAAATTGAATTTGCAATAGAAAGAAATACAATATTTGGAATCTCTGTGAAATTTGGATTCTAGAGGTAAGTTTGTACCTTATCTATCTGAATAGTCTGTTAATATAGATATTTATCCTGGCAACAGGAAATTACATCCATGTCAAAGGCAATTCACAATAACCAGTAGTTAGACAGCTAACCATCACTAGGCTATGTCAGTCAAATCATTGTAAAATCTCTTATTAGACCACCTAGAAAGTAGATTGTTTCACCAATTAATTTATCTAAATTTTCTTCATAAAGGTGTTAATATCTTGAATGTTTTAAACATTTTATAACACCAGGAATTTAAATGCAATGGTAGTCACGGTAGAGCCAACTGCTTAGCCTTGGACTTGAGATTTAAAAATTAGAACAAAATATTTAAATAATAGCCTAGACAGACTCTGTCATGGATGCATTCAATCCAAGGCAAGTGTTATGAACCAAAATATTTTTTTAAAATAGGCTAGGGTGTAAGGATAACTTATAGGCCAGGGCAGTGGTTCCCAACTGACTTTGGGCCATGCTCCACCTAGGCATTTTTAAAATCATAATGCTCTCTCTCTTCATGTTGCTTCATTTAAGTTTTGTTATTCAAAATTCTTACATGTATTCACCTGAAGGAAACTTAACAAGCCATTAACCTTGTATTTTTTTTTTGTATTGATTATTGTATAATTACTATGTATTAATTTTTTGTATAATTACTTTGTATTAATTATTATATTAGAAAAAAAAAGAATATAAAAAGCACATCAGAAAAAAGTAAAAAAAACATCAAGTAATGCATTCATCTTTTCCTATTCTACCTCAGCTATGGAATCTTCCATTTATCTACCAAAAAAGTTTCCCTAAATTATAGTGAGGCAATGATAACTAGTTTAGTCCTAATCATCAGCCAGTCTTTACTATTTAGAGCCTCTTTGTCAAATCCAACATTAGGAACCTACTGTCCATGTTTATAGGATATTCATTTAAAAAAAAACTTTTGTAGTTATTATGCACAGTCATTACCAGTTTGACAAAAGCACTAAAATGATAAAAGAATGGCAACATTAGATACCCTATTTACAACTTTCTTTAAATATTATAGTTAACTAAAGCATATATGGTCTTTTTACAGCCTGGATGAACAAAGCATCCTTGGTTTAGCTCAACATCATCCTGACCTCTCCTATAAGCTCCAACGTAAAGGCCTTGGTTGTTCTTAAGACATGCCACTTTTTCTGACCTGGATGCATGTAGTGTCTTTGCAACCTTTCCCATGGGCTCTAGGGGTTATGTTGACCCAAAGTTTTGGTTATCTGATTATTGGACTATTTGAAGAAATGGGCAATCCCAAAATTTGATTGGATGCATTTGCAGAAAAGAGGGTTTGCGTGTGTGTGTGGGGGGGGGGTAGATGCCCTCCTATCTCTTTTGACTCATAAAGAAAGTAACTACAACTTTTGATTTCCAATCAAAAGAGCCACCTCTGACGTTTATACATTCTATCCTAATAGAAAAACCTTACATGCCCCCAGGGCATAGCTTAAAATACTTATCCCCAGGCTCTGGGGCTCATGTTGACCCCTGCTTTTCTAGTATCTGATTTTCGAATCATTTTTAACAAAAAAATTTATATGTGCCCAGGGCATAAGTTACAACCCTTCCCTAGGGCTCTAGGAAGGTATGATGACCCAAAGTTTTGGTTATCTGATCATTGGACCATTTCTAAAAAATTGGCAATCTCAAAATTTGATCAGATGCACTGGCACAGAAGAGGGGATGTGTGTGGGGTGGGAGGGGTAGATGCCCTCCATCCCATTTTGACTCATAAAAAGGTAACTAGAACTTTTAATTTCCAATCAAAAGAGCCACCTCTGAAGTTCATACATTCTCTTCTAATAGAAAAACCTTATATGCCCTCAGAGTATAGCTTAAAACACTTGTCCCCAGGCTCTGAGGTTTGTGTTAACCCCTGAGTTTCATTATCTGATTTTTGAATCATTTTTAACAAAAAACTTTATATGCACCCAGAGCATACGTTACAACCCTTCCCCAGGGCTCTAGGAAGGTATGATGACCCAAAGTTTTGGTAATCTGATCATTGGACTGTTTAAAAAAACTGGCAATGTCAAAATTTGGTCAGATGCATTTGCAGAAAAGAGGGGGGAGGGGTAGATGCCATCTAACCTCTTTTGACTCATAAAAAAGGTAACTAGAACTTTCAATTCCAAATCAAATGGGCCACCTCTGAAGTTTATACAGCCTCTCCTTATATAACATGGGCTAAGAGCTCATATGGCACTTGTGACAAGGTCAGAAGAGCCAAGAGCTCATATGGTATGAGCTCAAGCAAGATTCTAAGAATCAACGGATTGCTTTAAAAGGAAAATCAGAGGCTTAATGCCATTCGGGATTTAAAATCAGACCTCTGAGTCACGAGATCCTTCTAAATATCAAAATTCATTAAGATCGGATCAACCACTCGTAAGTTAAAAATACCTCAATTTTTCTAATTTTCCTCTCCCTTCAGCCCCCCCAGATGGTTGAATCGGGGAAACGACTTTATCAAGTCAATTTGTGCAGCTCCCTGACACGCTTACCAATTTTCATCATCCTAGCACGTCCAGAAGCACCAAACTCGCCAAAGCACTAAACCCCACCACCTAACTCCACCAAAGAGAGCAGATCCAGTCTGGTTACGTCAATCACGTATCTACAACATATAAGCGTTTTCTGAGATTTCCGGTTTCCCCCTCCAACTCCCCCCAGTCTCAAATGATCTGGTCAGAATTTGAAATAAGAGCTCTGAGACATGAGTGCCTTCTAAATACAGTGTTCGGACTCGCCTATAAATTCCTATATTTTACTGCACTCCTATAAAATGCCTATATTTTGGCTAAAATCCTATTATTCCTATATTTTCGGCTGAAGAGCACTAAGAACATTGCTCATGATTTGCAATTTTCTGCCTTTTGGTGTAGATTGATAATTAATTACAATTGTTGAGCTGTTTGAACTTGACTAATGCTTTGTGTTGGGCTTAGTAAGCTGCTTCTGCCTGGACTATGCTGTTGTGTTGACTTGGTAGCCTATGTTTTGTTTTTTGTCATGTTGGGCCCGTCCGAAATGAGCGACGATCAGTATATAGGCTAGCAGTCTCTGCTTAATGAGACTGGAGTTCTTGCGACTTATGTGTTTCCTGGCTGAACGCTGGCTGGCTGATGTCAATAAGGCCCAGTTATTCAAATGGGCTATTCTAAGATAGTTGCTAATTGAGGGAAGTATAATAGACGTGCACTGGGTAGGCTATATGCTACATTCTGTGATCAATCTGTCCTTTATCTATCTGGTCTTTATCCCCTTCTAAAGAAAAATGATGTTAATCAGATTTGGACTTTTTATTTCAGATATTGTAAATTTTTACTTTATCTCCCCACTTGGTATAGCAATGGTAAGATAATTTGTAAGTTTGATGTCCCTGATAGAAGTGCAAAGTTGGCCCTCCTACATGGAAGGTTGTCGGAATCAGCTCTTTATCGTTTATCGCCTCATCATCCTTTGGTCCGTCTGTTCAGTTAATCTCATTGTAGCATAGTGTTGGTCTGTTGCTCTGTCGGTCCTGGTTTTGCTACTTTAGGCACTTCCAGGTAAGCTAGGACGATGAAATTTGGCAGGCGTATCAGGAACTGGACCAGATTAAATTAGAAATAGTCGTTTTCCCGATTTGACCATCTGGGGGTGGGGAATGGGGGGCCTGTTAATTCAGAAAAAAAAATAGAAAAAAGAAGTATTTTTAACTTACGAACGGTTGATCAGATCTTAATGAAATTTGATGTTTTGAAGGATATCGTGTCTCAGAGCTGTTATTTTAAATCCCGACCGGATCTGGTGACATTGGGGGAGTTTTGAGGAGGAAACCTAAAATCTTGGAAAACACTTAGAGTGGAGGGATTGGGCTGAAACTTGGTGGGAAAAATAAGCTCAAGTCCTAGATACATCATTGACACAACCAGAACGGATCCGCTCTCTTTGGGGTAGTTGGGGGGGGGGGCTGATTCTGAAAAGTTAGAAAAAATGAGGTATTTTTAACTTACGAACGGGTGATCGGATCTCGATGAAATTTGATATTTAGAAGGATATCGTGTCTCAAAGTTCTTATTTTAAATCCCGACCGGATCTGGGGCATTGGAGGGAGTTTGGGGTGACCTAAAATCATGGAAAACGCTTAGATTGGAGGGATTGGGCTGAAGCTTGGTGGGAAAAATAAACACAAGTCCTAGATACATGATTGACATAACCAGAAGGGATCCGCTCTCTTTGGGCTAGTTTGGGGGGGGGGTTGATTCTGAAAAATTAGAAAAATGAGGTATTTTTAACTTACGAACGGGTGATCGGATCTCAATGAAATTTGATATTTAGAAGGATATCGTGTCTAAAAGCTCTTATTTTAAATCCTGACCGGATCTGGTGACATTGGGGGGAATTTGGGGGGACCTAAAATCATGGAAAACGCTAAGATTGGAGGGATTGGGATGAAACTTGGTAATTTATGTAACCAGGCATCCCGCGCCATCTACCATAGATCTGATCCCGAGGACTTCCGAATCCTATATTTGGCCTACATTTGGGCCTGGGAAATCCTATAAAAATAGGACAGAGCCTATAATTTGAAACGAACCGACCTGTCCGAACCCTGTAAATATCAAATTTCTTTAAGAACCGGTCACCCATCCTTAGGTTAAAAATACCTCAATTTTTCTGATTTTTCCACATTAACAACCCCCAGCTCCCTCCAACAGAACGGATCCGTACCAATTATGTCAATCTTGTATCTATAACTTGTGCTTATTCTTCCCATCAAGTTTCATCCTGATCTCTCCACTCTAATGGCTTTCCAAGATTTCCAGTTTCCAAGAATTTTGTTCCCCCCCCCTTCAACCCTATATGTCCCCGGATCCGATTCGAATTGAAAATGGAGCATCTGAGACATAAGATTCTTCTATATATCAAGTTTCATTAAGATCCGATCACCCACTTGTTAGATACCTCAATTTTGACGTTTTCCAAGAATTCCGGTTTTCCCCTCCAACTCCCTTCAATGTCACTGGATCTAGCCGAGATTTAAAATGAGAGTTTTAAAGCACAAGATCCTTCTAGATATCAAATTTCATTAAGATCTGATCACCCGTTTGTAAGTTACAAGTACCTCATTTTTTCTAATTTTTCCTAATTGCTCCCCCCCTCCAACTCCACCAAAGAGAGTGGATCCGGCCCGGTTATGTCAGTCACCTATCTTGGACTTGTGCTTATTCTTTCTACCAAGTTTCATCCTGATCTCTCTGCTTTAAGTGTTTTCCAAGATTTCCGATTCCCCCTCCCCCTAATGACACTCGATCTGGTTGGGATTTAATGTAAGAGATCTGAGTTCCGAGGTCCTTCTAAATACGAAATTTCATTAAGATACAATCACTCTTTCGTAAGTCAAAAATACCTCATTTTTTCTATTTTTTTTAGAATTAAGCCTCCCCCTCCAGCTTCCCCAATGAGAGCAGATCTGTTCCGATTATGTCAATCTTGTATCTAGGATTTGTGCTTATTTATCTCACCAAGTTTCATCCCAATCCCTCCACTCTAAGCGTTTTCCAAGATTTTAGGTTCCACCCCCGCCCCCAACTTCCCCTTCACCGGATCCGGTCGAGATTTAAAATAAGAGCTCTGAGACACGATATTCTTCTAAACATCAAGTTTCATTAAGATCCGATCACTCCTTTGTAAGTTAAAAATACCTCATTTTTTTAATTTTTCAGAATTAACCCTCCTCCCCCAACTCCCCCAAAGAGAGCGGATTCGTTCCGGGTATTTTAATCATGCATCTAGGACTTATGATTATTTTTACCACGAAGTTTCATCCCGATCCCTCCACTCTAAGCGTTTTCGAAGATTTTATGCCCCCCCCCTTACTCCTCCCAATGTCACCGGATCCGGTCGGGATTTAAAATAAGAGCTCTGAGACACGATATCCTTCCAAAAATCAAATTTCATTAAGATCTGATCACTCCTTTGTAAGTTAAAAATACCTCATTTTTTCTAATTTATCAGAATTACCCCCCCCCCCTCCAATTCCCCCAAAGAGAGCGGTTTCTGTTCCGTTTATGTCAATCATGTAACTAGGACTTGTGCTTATTTGTGCAAGTTTCATCCCAATTCCTCTACTCTAAGCGTTTTCCGAGATTTCAGGCTCCCACCCTCAATTCCCCCTAATGTCACCGGATCCAGTCGGGATTTAAAATAAGAGTTCTAAGACATGATATTCTTCCAAACTTTAAATTTCATTAAGATCCGATCACTCCTTCGTAAGTTAAAAATACTTCATTTTTTCTAATTTTCAGAATTATTTTTAACAAAAAACTTTATCTGCACCCAGGGCATAAGTTACAACCCTTCTCCTGGGCTCTAGGGGGTATGTTGACCCAAAGTTTTGGTTATCTGATTTTTGGAATTTTTCGAAAAACTGGCAATCTCAAAATTTGATCAGATGCATTTGTAGAAAAGGGTGTCTGTGTGTAGGGGGGGGGGGCGATTAGATGCCCTCCAATCTCTTTTGACTCATAAGAACATAACTAGAACTTTCAATTTCCAATCAAATGAGCCACCTCTGAAGTTTATATGGCCTCTCCTTATATAAAAACTTACAGGGCATAACTTACAGAGCCTGCCCCTGGGTCCTTGGGGGTTTAGTTGACCCTGGAGTTTTTAATATCTGGTGTTCGAGCTATCTTTAACAACATGGCTATCTCAAAAATTTTATCAAACGAATTTGGGGAAAAAAAAGCATAGGAGGCAGTTGCCCTCTGATCACTTTTGACTCTGAAAAGAGCAGTAAAGCTTCTGGTTTTTAATCGAATGGGCCCCCTCTGAAGTTTATACAATGATCCCTTCCATATGAAGTGCCTCTGCAAAAAAAAAAAAAAAAAAAAAGTTGCCTCTGATAATCTGAATGTTCAAACAGTTTATGGTAAAAAACTGTTGTAAGGAGTGACCTGGTTCAATAGTAACTGAAACTAGAAAAAACTGAATTTTGATACCAATATATACATCAAAAGAATCTGATTTTTATGCTGATTTTAAATATGTAAGTTTCATCAAGTTTAGTTTTACTCATTAAAAGTTACAAGCTTGAAAAAATTTGCCTTATTTAGAAAATAAACAGAAATGAAAAAACAAGTTTTTTAAGTGAAAGTAAGAGCAACATTAAAACTTAAAATAATCAGAAATTATTGCATATATTAGGCAGTTTGTCCTTTCCTCAATACCTCACCCTGTACACTAAAGTATTTTTAGTTATTTAAAAAGAGCTATTTTCTAATTAAATGGCCTTTGTGATTCAGGGATCATACCTTAAATTGTCACATGGAGCAATTGAAGGATTTTCCATCCTGTAGCATTGCTCAGCATTTCTTCAAAAATTGCCATGTGGATTGATTTGGAATTGTTTTGAATATTAAGTTGATTTTATTGACAAGGGTTTATGCTCTGGTCTCGGACTCCAAGGTGTCGCATTCCAGCCTCCATTCCTTATTACTCCACTCCTTGTCAAGTGAGACTTTGAATTCTTTGACGACCTTACTGGATACAGTATGATTGATCAGGGAGTTCCAAAGGTCTACAACCCGGTTGGTTAGGAAGTGATGGCGTTCCCTCCTCTGAGCATTGACCTTTATGAGCTTCTTAGAATGACCCCTTGTCTGCTGTGATGAATTGATGAAGAAGAGACCATGAATTGGATTGTTGTGAATCAATTTGTAAGTGTTAATTATGTCACCCCTTTTTCATTGCTAAGTCATGCTGCATAAGTTAAGAGTTCGCAGTCTCATTGGGTAAGGAAGATGTTGGCACCTGTCTACTATCTTTGTTGCTCTCCTCTGTACTTTCTCTATCATGTCCTTGTCCACTTTGTAGAAGGGACATGCAATTGACATGCCAGTTTCTAGCCCTGGTCTGACAAGATTCTTGTATAGCTTGGCGATTGTTCATGGAGATCTAGTCATGAATGTTCGTTTAATTGTCCCTAAAGCGCGGTTCGCGCTAGCTACAATCTTTTCAGTATGACTTCAAAACTTTAACTGGCAGTCAACTATGATACCCAAGTCTCTTTCCTCTGTAACTGCAACTAGGGGTTCTCTTTAACCAGTTATTTGGTTTTGCATGGTGTAAATATGTTTTTGATTTTTATTGCCAAAATGTAAAACTTTACATTTGCTTGAATTAAATTCAAGTAGCCACTTACTAGCCCAGTAATCCAGCTTGTCAAGATTGGCTTGGATTGAGGCAGCCTCCACCCAAGATGATGCTGCCCCAATGAGCTTAGAATCATCTGCATAGAGTGTGAGAAGGTTTTGGAGTATTTCAGGAGCATCATTGAAATATATTTTGAAAAGTGATGGCCCAAGCACGGTTCCTTGGGGAACTCCGCTAAGAACAGGTATAGGTGATGATAGCAAACGTACTCCTTTATCATTAACAACAGCAACTCTTTGGGTTTGTTCTCCCAGGAAGTCTACAATCCATTCAATGATGTCAGAGTGGATGCAACAAGCTTGAAGCTTTCTTTTCAGCCTTAGGTGTGCGACCCTGTCCAATGCTTTTGCTTGATCCAATAAAATCATGTCCACGGGTGTCCCTTTTTCTAGTAGTTTGGTGACTTCATCGTATGACTGTATTAGGTTTGTGTTTGTGGAATGGCCATTTCAGAAACAATGCTGATTTGGAGACGTTGGATGTTGTTGTATGTCAAGTGCTTAGTGACAGCATTGTTTATGATTCCCGCGAGAATCTTTGAAGTTACTGATGTTAGACTTATTGGCCTATAATTTTCAGCTTTGTCTTAAGAGCCTTTCTTCTGTAATGGTATAACAGTAGCTTTTTTCCAGTCTGAGGGGGCAGCTTTTTCCCTTAGTGATTTCTTGAAGATTTTTGCTAAATAGGATATGGGGGTAAGATTTTTGCTAAGAGGATATGAGTTCAGCAGTCTCTTTGAGTAGTCTCGGGTGTATACCGTCTGATCCTTTTGACTCCGATGCGTCAAGCTTTTTCAGTCGTTTTTGGAAATCTGGCCAAAAATTAGAACAAAATTTTAACTTTAGTGTAAAGAGCAAGGTATTGACAAGGGGGCAAACCCCCTCATATACATAATAAAAATATAACAATTTTATGTATACTTATTACAAATAAAACGTTCATAAATAAAATTAAAAGTTCCAGTGGACTTTTTAAGTACCCCAAAAAATTGGAGGGCAACTAGGCCTCCTCCCCCTCCACTTTTTGTCAAAAAGCAAAATTAATATGCACATTTCATTTTAATTATTTATGTAAGGTGTAAGGTTATTTATGAGGGGGTAAGATTTTTGCTAAGAGGATATGAGTTCAGCAGTCTCTTTGAGTAGTCTCGGGTGTATACCGTCTGGTCCTTTTGACTTCGATGCGTCAAGCTTTTTCAGTCGTTTTTGGAAATCTTGCCAAAAATTAGAAAAAATTTTAACTTTAGTGTAAAGAGCAAGGTATTGACAAGGGGCCAAACCACCTCATATACATAATAAAAATATAACAATTTAGAATTTCGTTATGCAAGTTAATTTGTAAGTTATGTATACTTATTACAAATAAAAACGTTCATAAATAAAATTAAAAGTTCCAGTGGACTTTTTAAGTAACCAAAAAAACTGGAGGGCAACTAGGCCTCCTCCCCCTCCACTTTTTGTCAAAAAGGAAAATTAATATGCACATTTCATTTTAATTATTTATGTAAGGTGAGCCAAAATCAAAACCTGCATTAATTCAAAAATGTTTAGAAATTAAATAAAAAACAAGTTTTTTAACTGAAAGTAAGGAGCAACATTAAAACTTAAGACAAGCAGAAATTACTCCGTATATGAAAGGGGCTGTCCCCTCCTCAATGCCCTGCTCTTTATGTTAAAGTTTTTTTATTGTCTGAAAAAGTAAAGTTATGAGAAAAAGTCAAACTTTACTGTAAAGAGCGAGGTGTTTAGGAGACAGCCCCTTTCATATATGGAATAATTTCTGTTTGTTTTAAGTTTAATGTTGCTCCTTACTTTCAGTTAAAAAAAAACTTGTTTTTTTTATTTAATTTCCTAAAGACTCCACCTTGTTTCATTCATCTCATACCCTTGTAATATTGTTTAGCACTATGAAATTACTGGCTTTTATAATCTCAAGCATTTTAAAACAGGAATACCACATTTATGATATTTTAAAATGCTTAAATAACATGCTTTCCATCCCCAAATATCCTTAAAAAATTAAAAATTCCTTAATCACATTGTTTAAAATTTTTTTTCTCATTTGTCTGCCCAATCCTTGGGTACACCTGTCCTGTTTGGCATCCTGACATCTCTAATGAATTTTCAGACAGATTAGACCCAGTCCCAAAAAGGTGTCTAAGAATTATCTGCAGTGAAGTTTTGGTGCCTCATATCTCCCCCCTTTGTTGTTGTCTCCCTTGCTCTGCAGGAATAAAAATCCCCATTTTTACCATAGCTAACTTCCCACAGAATATTTTTCCATGTAGTTTTGATATGTTAAATATGAATTATATTCTATCTTAACTCAAGAGGACTTAAAAAAAAAAAAAAAAAAAAAAAAAATGAACGCCCCGAGAGTAGAGAAGCTTATTTGTTTACAGTTTCTATAAAAAAAAAATACAATTTTCTGTTTTGATGTTGTTAAAGGTGATCAGTCACTGAAACAGTTGCAATTACCAACTGGCTATATTTGTTGCACTCTAAAATTCTTTCAATTAAGCCCTTGTTAAACTTTAGTATAAACAGTAGGTGGCTGATGGTAGTAGCAGCACCTGTACATACAGAATAATTTTTTTTTTGTTTTAAGTTGAAAAAACTCTTTACTTTTGTATAAAAAAACTTATTTCTTAAATTTAATTTGTGCCAGAAAAGAAGTGTATGATATTGCTTTTTTTCTAAGTGCTATTTTTTCTTCTTTTATTTTACTATGAACTTGGCTTCTGTGGCATAACAAATTTTTTTTAATTGATAACTACTGTTCTAAAGTGTTTGAATTGTGCCCAATCTCATGTCATTTCAAACATGCATATCTTGATGCTAAACTTGGCTCATTTAAGCACATTTTTGATGTTTTAACCAATATATATGTTACCGTGGACGTCCAAAATCTGGTTAATGTTAACATTACCAGTGAATGCTCGAAGTTTCCTTTTCTCTGCTTGGATTCAATTAGGTTTGCAAGTCAGCTTTTTCAGTTTGTGCAAGCTATGGTGGTAAAAGTTAGGTCAGGTTAGATCAAGACAGGTTGTGTTACATCTGGTTCTAAATATCAGAAATGGGTTGAAAACCTAAGCTAACCAGACCCAACCTCTCCTCACCAAACCCAATCTAACCTAACCTGTTATCATAAAACCTTGCACTAAATGGAAAAAGTTGACAGGCAACACTGACTAAATCCAAGGAGAATAAAAAATATTTTGGACATTCACAGGTGAGTGTTGACATTCATCAATTTGCAGACATTAACAGTAATATATATATATATATATATATATATATATATATATATATATATATATATATATAGGTGTTTTTACATATTTTTCATATTTATATATATATATATATATATATATATATATATATATATATATATATATATTTAGGTGTTTTGACATATTTTTCCTGTTTTGTTTTTTGACCCCAAAATTTGACTTCAGCCCTTTAGGGCAGGTGATAGCAATTTTTTGTAAATAAACATCCTATTTTTGCTATCAAACAGTTTGTGGTAACAAACTGTTGTAAGGAGTGACCCAGCTCAATAGTAACCAAAGCTCTAAAAAATGGAATTTTGATACCAATAGTCACACCAAAAGTATCGCATTTAATGCTGATTTTAAATATATAAGTTTCATCAAGTTTAGTTTTACCCATCAAAAGTTACAAGCCTGAGAAAATGTGCCTTATTTTAGAAAATAGGGGGAAACATTCCCTAAAAGTCATAGCATCTTAAGGAAAATCACAGCATCAGGTTCAGTGTATCAGAGAACCCTACTGTAGAAGTTTCAAGCTCCTATCTACAAAAATGTGGAATTTGTTTGTTTTTTTTTTGCCAGAAGAAAGATCATAGATGCGTGTTTATTTGTTTGTTGTTTTTTTTTTTTTTTTAATTGTTTTAAAAAGTAGAGTTGTGACAAAGAGTCAAACTTTAGCGTAAAGAGCAGGGCGTTGAGGAGACGACAACCCTTTTATATACAGAATAATTTATGTTCGTTTTAAGTTTTAACATTGGTTCTTACTTGTAGTTAAAAACACTTGCTTTTTTTTATTTAATCTACATGTTAGGTGCAAGTATTTAACTTACTTGACCAATAAGTAATTCTGAGGGAATATTTCTACTCTGAAGCTACCTGCAGGTATGGCTCAAAGGGAGTCACAGTGTATATTTATAATAAGAAGTATTATATATATTATTATATTAAGAAATTACAATTTATTTATTTTACCAGAAAACCTAGAATTTATGCTGCAAAATCAACATGAGAGATCATTTTGTCATCCAACTAGTTTCTACTGGTGCTTCAGGATACAGTGTTTGTCTTACTTGAAGCAAACTAAGATCAATTATTCGTTGGTCTCGCTCCATGTTGCTGATGGTAATGATTAAATATCAGTTGAATCCTGCCCCTTGCTTCCAGGGGATGCTAATCCACTCTAGATCAAGTGATTTCTTAAAAAATCTTGTCTTTGGGGACAGAGATTTTTTTTCCAAAAAACTGTTCCAGAGGTTGACTACATTACAGGAGATGGGCTGTTGAAGTTGAATGTGTATTTTTTTTTTTTTTTTTTTTTATATACATGATGTATTGCCCATTGGCTTTTGGAAAATAAATTCATTCGTTGTAGTTTGATTGATTTTAAGGCTTCAAAATGTATTGAAGGCTGTATTTGCTTGTTTTACTTGGAAATCATGCATGTTGATGCAAATCAAAGTAAATTCAGGATTAAATACACAAAAATATCTTTTTATGTTTCTACTGCTTAATGACAGCCCGATTTCACTAGCTGTTGCATTACTCGCAATATAATACTTCATTAATTGACTTGTTCTGCTACACATCTACCTATATAACAAGCTATGTTCTTAACGCGAGGAGAAAATCTGTTTCTTTTATATCTAAGTAAAGAAGAGGCATGAAACCAACTTAGAAGTCATGCTAGCCCAGTCGGCAGAATCCATGCTGATGAAAACCTTAATCACAGGGTCATTGATTCAAGCCCATTTTAAATGGGTTTTCCCCAAAAAATCTGAGAATATGGTCTCCAGTTTTTATGGCACTTGGTATTGGGAAGGCTGTATTTGCTTGTTTTACTTGGAAAGCATGCATGTTGATGCAAATCAAAGTAAATTCAGGATTAACTGCGCAAAAGTATCTTTTTAGGTTTATACTGCTTAACGACAGCCCGATTTCACTAGCTGTTGCATTACTTGCAATAGAATACTTCATTAATTGACCTGTTGTGCTACACATCTACTTATATAATTGTCTATGTTCGTAACTCTGGGAGAAAATCTTTTTTTTTTATATCTAAGTAAAGAAGAGGTATGAAACCAACTTAGAAGTCATGCTAGCCCAGTCGGCAGAATCCACGCTGATGAAAACCTTAATCACAGGGTCATTGATTCAAGCCTATTTTAAACGGGTCCCCCCCCCCCAACAAAAATCTGAGAATATAGTCTCTAGTTTTTATGGCTCTTGGTATCTACCAAGTGACATTTAGCAATCACAAATTCTGTTTGTCAGTCTGTTGCTCTGTCTGTCCTAATTTTTCTAGTTTAGGCACTTCCAGGTAAGCTAGGACGTTGAAATTCGGCAGGCGTATCAGGAACCAGACCAGATTAAATTAGAAATTACGGTTTCCCCGATTCGAGCATCTAGAGGGGAATGGGGGGACAGTTAAATTGGAAAAATTAGAAAAAATGAGGTATTTTTTACTTACAAACGGGTGATCGGATCTTAATGAAATTTGATCTTTGGAAGAATATCGTATCTCAGAGCTCTTATTTTAAATCCCGACTGTATCCGGTGACATTGGGGGGAGTTGGGAGGGGACCTAAAATCTTGGAAAACGCTTAGAGTGGAGGGATCGGGATGAAACTTCGTGGGAAGAATAAGCAAAAGTCTAAGATACGTAACTGACATAACCGGACCGGATCCGCCCTCTTTGGTGGAGTTGGGGGGGGGGGGTAATTCGGAAAAATTACAAAAATGAGGTATTTGTAACTTAAGAAAAGGTAACCGGATCTTAATGAAATTTGATATTTAGAAGCAATTCATGTCTCAGAGATATTATTTCAAATTCCGACCAGATCTGTTGACATTGGGGGAGTTGGAGGGGGATACCAGGAATCTTGGAAAACGCTTAGAGGGGAGAGATCGGGATGAAACTTGATGGGTAGAATCAGCAAATGTCGTAGATACGTGATTTACGTAACCGGACTGGATCCGCTCTCTTTGGGGGAATTAGGGGGTGGGGTTCAGTGCTTTGGCGAATTTGGTGCTTCTGGACATGCTAGGACGATGGAAATTGATTGGTGTGTAAGGGAGCTGCACAAATTGAATTGATAAAGTCGTCTTCCCCGATTCGACCATCGGGGGGACTGAAGGGAGAGAAAAAATTAGAAAAAATGAGATATATTTAACTTACGAGTGGGTGATCGGATCTTAATGAATTTTGACATTTGGAAGGACCTCGTGACTCAGAGCTCATATTTTAAATCCCGACCGGCATTAAGCCTCTAATTTTCCTTTTAAATAAATCTATTGATTCTTAGAATTTTGCTAGAGCTCATACCATATGAGCTCTTGGCTCTCGGCTCTTCCGGCCTCGTCACAAGTGCCATATGAGCTCTTAGCTCTTGTTTTGTTCACTGTATCAATAATTACCCATCTCCTTCTGGTTCTAATCCTACTCAACCTCTGATCAAATTTGAACCATCTATGTTTGGTTTATGTAATTGTTTTTTGTTTCAGTTTTATAATTCTCTTGATAATAACCAATCGATGACAATGCTCATGATAATGATCCTCCCCATGGTAAAAAAAGGGTAAAGAATATGGAATTGGAATTTACAATTTTTACCGGCAGTACTGAACTCTAATTCATGGCCTTCAGCCAGGAAGTGCAATTGAGGGCAGGGAGTCATCTATCCTCTGCTTTTGTGTACCCATCGTGTTTACCTTCCCTTGATTTCTACAGGTACCCATTTAGAGCTATGTCTACTTTGGCTGAGGTTGCAGGGTTACGTCACTGACCCTCATTCTAAACCACATAACCAGCAACACCATTACTTAAACCCTTTTCCTCAGAGACAAAGGGCTTCTAGTCTAGTGCGCGAATCACCCGGCTATTGTGGTTACAACATTGTTTTATCAAAATAACTAGTGGTTAAAAAAATTATTTGTTCACAGTCAAAAGGGACCTCTTAAAGAGATTGCAGATGCTGTTTTTTAAGAAGAAGAATAGAGAAATTGTTTTTTTTCCTTTGTTTTGCAGAGAACAAAAGCCGATTGTATATTTCTCTATCCTTCCTTTGTTGAAAGAACTGAAAGATTATTTGCTTGATTTGTATTGAGAGTTGTTTCAACCTTATCATTGGCTATAGACATTTTTTTTTTATTTGGTTTGGTAGCTGGTTTTTTTGTTTGGTTTCTCTGATATTTTGCCAAGGATGTTTTAATGTAGATTTATTTTAGGTAGTTTCAGTCTTTGATCTGACATGTTAAATTAGGTTGTGTATCTCTTCCTCTTTCTTATATGCGTCTTTTGAGTTCTCTTGCTGGTGGGTAAGAAATGTTAATTCAGTTTATAGTTCAGAATTTGGATACTAATGAAAAACATTGCAATGATAATCTGCTTGTTTGGTTCCTTATATGTACTTTTCTTTTAGGTCAATAAACTAAGACAATGCATCCTAGTAGGAATGGAATCATGCAGTCCAATCCATCTGGATACTTTCCTCTCCGGGCAGACAACTACATTCAGTCTTCCCAGCCTACAATTAAGAGAATTCCAGGACCCCCTTTAGGACCTCCACCTTCAAATCAACTCAGGGGACCGTACCATTCGATCCCAAATAATGCCAGAGGTCTTCAAAGAAGCGTTCAATCAGATAGTAAACTCAGAAGTACACCAGTAGATGTCAACTACACTAGAAACGAAGCACCTGAAGTACAGAAATATGATCAAAGAAGTGATTCATCTTCCCAGGATGAGCCTCCCCCATTTATCCCAAAGGTGGTAGATACTGGAATGAAAAGTAGAAGAGGGCTTGTGAAAAATGGTAATCCCTGGGTACCTATACCTCCCATGGCCTCAAGGAGTTTACCTGATATAAGAACAGCAACAGTGATGCATCCAAGTAGTGATGAGGACCCAGATATTTCAGGGTGGAGAGCTAGTGAAGATGAGTTGTTACCTCTCGGAACTCAGGCGCTTGCTAGGAGGGTTGTTGAAATGCAGAATAGATTAGCTTCTTATGCAAATGAAATTAGAATAGTAAGAGGACAGAACCAGAGGCTCCGTGAGGATAATCAGGTTAGTCTAAATTTATGATTGTAATCAGGCAATTACTTTGAAATCTCTCAAGTTCTATAATTTTTTAAGGTTAATCTTTTGTTTATAATAAATTTTTCAAATATGCAAAATATCAAATACTTCAAATGATTTAGTTAGTATTAAATTAATATTTTGCCTTTTCTTATCATAATGCTCACAGACACAACAATCTACAGTTTAAAGGTATGGGTCTGAACTGGAGGGGGAAGAGCCTTTGTAAAACATAGCTTTGAACATATGGACTTGACGGACTGTTACAATGTTTGAAATGTTTGTCCAACCAATTTGAATTCATTACCCGCTCAGATTTTTCGTATCATCTGTATATTTGAAGCAATAAAACAGGAGGCCTTTGTGGTATGGGCCTCAACTGAGTATTTTGAGTCCACCCTTAATGATAATCATAAGGCTAACCAACCAATCATTAATTAGCAAGCTTAACCAACAACCAATCCTTAATTATAACCATTAGTGGTATTTCACAAATTTACTTGAAAAGCGTATTTTAAGTCCTTTTCCTTGCTTTATTTATGAATGGACACAATGCAGGCAATTGTTTGCTTATTGTTGGTAATTTAGTTTAGAAATGGCTAACTTACAGACTCATAATGCTGAGATCAAGATTTAGCAGAACATGTCAATTAGCCCCCCTACCATTGTAATTTAAAAGTGGGCCCATTTCTATGAGGGGACGGTTAAACCTGAGTAAAGTGCATTTTTTGGTTAACATTTTCTCAATGGGACATGCTGCAAAAAGAGAGGGGGGAGGATGAAAAATTGTCTGAGTCAATCCTAAAATCAATGCATTACAAAAAAATAAAGTGTTTGAAATTAAATAGAAACAAATATTTTTTTTATGACACTAAAGACTTTATCAAAAGCTTAAAACATACTAAAACTGTCAGTACATTGATGTCGAAGCTGATAATACGTATACATTCTAAATATTAATTGCAGAGGCACACTTAGTGCTTGGTAAAGGCATAAATTCGAAAATGTTCCAAAACAGGTAATTCATACAGAATATTACTAAAGAAATTTTAGGACAATCTTTAAAAAAAAAATTGTGATTTCGGGAAAGGGGAATGATCCCTCCTGAGTGCCCCCTTGTTAGTAGGATCTTGCGTAAGTCTCTGCTGAATTATGAAGTGATTCTAGCATCTCTGTCATTACTAGTGTTTATTATTGTAAGCTGTGCATATTTTATTTTCTTGTAAAAACACTTTCTTTGTTTTCTCTGCTTGTTATGCTTAAATTTAGCTTCTACTTTACTGAGGATTTCTCTAGTTTACTGAAACCTATGTCTTAACTTCTTTTACTTCTTTTATTTATAAATGGACATAAGAAAGGTAATGTTTTGCTTATTGTTGGTACTTTAGTTTAGAAATAACAATATAATAGACCCTTTAATTCATCAAAGAACATTACTTATAACGCGGAAATTGAAGTTTAGAATAGCAGGTCAAAATAATCTCCCTCCCATTGCAAATTAAATACCCCCTTAGCTTTGAGGGGGGGGGGGGCTGAATCTGAATAAAGAAAATATTTTGGTATTTTGGTTCAACTCCCAAAATGACAAGGCAGAGGGGTGGAAGCTTACCCAAATCAATCCAAAATCAATACATTAAAATGTAATACAAGTTGAAAATAGATAGAAACAGTAAATTTTTTCTCATGAACCTTAACACTGAATCTAAAACGTTTAATCGTGTCTACACAGGGATGTTAAACCTGAAAACGCGTATAAGATCAAAGTATTAAGAGCAGGGACATAGGCCTACCCAATGTCTTTTAAAGGCACACCATTTCATTGGGGGGGGGCATATCTTCAAAAAAGTCAAACAATAAAAAAGACATTAAATGAAAGAAAATTTCGAAGTTTCTTTGAGGAGGGGGGCTATTTTCCCTCCCAAGCACCCCCTCCCCTCCTGGCTAGTTTTTTTTACAAAACCCTCTGCTCCTTACACTTAAATTTAACTTACATTCTCCTGAAAGCAATGTGAAATATGTTATTTTTGTTTTGAAAGTAGGTCTTTTTTAATGTACTGTACATTGTTTAAAAGTTCTTGTTTATTTCTTTCCTTTTGATTTTTCCTCAGGGGTGGTAGTGTTGAATTAGAGATTGTAAAGAAGGGAGAGGGGTCAGTGGAAATTTCAATTTCCTGTTTTCCTTTTAAGAAGGGAAAAGAGACCAAAATACACTGCTATACCGTTTTTGTGGGAGGAGTTAACATCAAAACATATGAAGGGGGTCTTTATGGCCTGCCCTTACCCGAAATGTTGAGTTCTTTGTGGTTTGCTCTATGATTTCTTGTAGTTCCCAAATGATTTGCCCATGTTGACTTGTGCCGTTTCTAAGCCTCTGGCCTTAGTAAGAGAATTTTACGTGTTTTAAGCGCTGATGTCATAGTAAATAGTTTTACATGTTAAAAATTTTAGGCTGGTGTTTAATGTAAAAAAAGAAAATATTTTTATTAAATTTCCAGATGTTTAAATCTGTTAATATTTATGATTTTTTCATTGACTCAGGAAACTTTCCACCCATTCTGGTATCCATTCACATATACCCTTATATTCATACCCCAAGATTGATTCAAAGGATCTGTCACGGATCTGTCACGGAAATTCTGAAAATGTTGACCAAAATGTTCTTCATTCCAGTTCAGACCGCGTGTTTTGTAGAAATGGGGGCTTATTACTCTGTAATAACAGGGGGATGCCTTAACCAGTTTTCTGTATGCTAATTAAACCCAAAGCATCTGAATGCCTATTTCAAAGAAGTGCCACTCATGGGTCAAAATAAAAAAAAATTCTCAATTCGAATAGTCCCCCCCCCCCCATCGTCTTCCATATGTCTAGCTTTTTAACACTGTATTCCTAGTAATTGACTCAGAAAATAATAGAGAAGAATTGTAGGCTAAATTTTCTTTCTTAGTTATGACACTATTTTAAAAAGATGTAAACAAAAACAACTTTGAAGCAAAGGGAATTTTTTTTTCCAAGACACTGGAATTCAATTCACCGGATATTTTCACCCTATGTCCAAGGGCCGTCTTCAGCACATCACAAGCCTTAGCATCCTTTCTTCAACGAAGTTCAACCAGGACTGATAAATAAATTACTGAATTGAATTTTACTGTCTTGGAAAAAACATTTCCTTATTGTTTCTAAGTTGTTTATGTTTAATATGGAAAGGCAGTGTGGTGTTTCATCGCTATTTAAAAAATTAAAGTCAAAACTTTGTTAAAGTTCAACATTTTAGCTGAGTTGTGGATTTGTGAACTTTGTTAGTATTAAGCTATCTATTTTGAGGTTCCAGCTACAGGCAGATAAAAGTATGGTTTTGATATTCAATAAAGATGGTTCGATTTATGGTCTACTAAAACTAATGAACTATATGGTATAGTAAAATACATGCTCATTAGATTTTGAATATAAGCATTACTGGCTTCTAGATTCCAATTCACTCAAAGTAGATGTCATTAATAAGTCAGAGTCACCTACCAGCGCCCCGATACGGAAAGAAACCCCAATAAGATAGTGCTGGTGACAAGCTAGCACGCCAGTCCTAAAAGCCTATTTATTTAGAAATGCTCATTCTAATTTATTCCCTTCATTCTTGATTAATTACATTTTTTAAGAAATGAAGTTTCCTAAAGCTAAGTAGAGAATCTCTTGCTCCAGTATTAAGTTCTGATCGCTCCTAATAGATATTACTTGCTAGATTTGATACGTAATGAATGTTTTTTTGATGAAATGACAAATGTTTTGAATAAAAATCGCGACTTGAGAACTGGAAAGACTCCTTAGAAAAACAGAACTTGGGTAAATTACCATACATAATTACGTTAACATATAAAAAAGTTACCATATTATATATATATATATATATATATATATATATATATATATATATATATATATATATATATATATATTATATATATATAGTTATATATATACTATATATATATACTATAGTTACTATACCGTATAATTACTATATAAAGTCATCATATATGAAGTTACCATATATAATTTTACAGGAGTTGCGAGATTTATGCTGTTTCCTGGATGATGACCGGCAAAAAGGAAGAAAGTTGGCAAGGGAGTGGCAACGTTTTGGAAGGTATACAGCTAGCGTGATGAGACAAGAAGTATCCAATTATCAGTCCAAGTTGAACCTTTTAGAAGCAAAGCAGCATGAATTAGTTAAAGAAAATCTTGAACTAAAGGTATCTATATGGAAAAGTATTAGTACAATTAGTTTCAAAATTAGAATTATCAATCAATTAGGTTCTAATATCAATTAGTAGAACTATCAATTAGGTTCAAATTAGTGTCAAAAGTATTAGATCAATTTTACGCAAAAACAGGTGTTTTTGCGCGAACCAACAAATTTTTATCCATTTTTCGCTCCAAGTTTATATGTCACAACGATTCAATGGTTGCATTGAAATATTTCTACTGAGCCCTTGAAAATCGCATCCACTATTCTGGATTGAAAGCTTTTTAGAACCATAAATTGCAAGTAACTGAGAAACTAATAATGTTTGTCAAAGATTTTTCTGTAATATTTGACAAAATACATGAGGGTCCTATCCTTTAGTTCGAAATTTTTATCCTTAGCGCCTGGTGGAGTTTTTCCCTGAAAATGAACATGCAAGATAAGAATTATATTTTGAATTAAGTATAGCTGGCATTTTCCGCGGGGAGGTGGGGGGGGGGGGTAAATGCTGAGCACTCACTGCATATGTGACCGAAATATGTAAGTTTTTTTTGTGAAATTTATCATGTCTAATAAAAGGATTTATCCCTATTTGAACTTTTAATTTAAATATGTCATAATTTTTGTATGAGATAAAAATATTATGCTTCTCTGTGTAAATATCTCGTAATATTTTTTTTGCTTCAACGGCTGCAGTGAACCGTTCCTGTGTTAACATTTTTGCCGTTTTCCTGCTTCCGCCATACGTAAGCCGTTTGCGTAAAAAAATAAATCGCATCAGTGGGAACCAAGTTTAAAAAGAGTTTGCTGGTGTCATCAGTCATCCTAGCATCTAGCCTATTAACTGGAACTATCCAGCAAATTGATAATATTAATTATAGAACTTGAATAAAAAAATATTTGTATTATATCTGGGCCAACTAATAAATTCAAGCTATACAAATGATCTTCTTGGCCTATTACTTGTCGAATCCTGTACAATTCTGACGTTAACATCAAGAAAAGACACTTATTATTCACATGTCTTTTTTATTGATAGGTGTAACAATTGGTATGGTTTGGGCATTGGTCGGTACGCTTTTTTCATTTTGCCGTAGTAAATATATAATGTCATAATTTATTGTCACATTGTATTTATATTGTCTATTATATGTCATAATTATTGATGCAATCAGAAGTAAGCGGAGCTACAGCACCAATTATGTATCCCCTTCGCAAATTTCCCGCCATAAAAATGTCTAACTTTTAAGCATAAAATTTGTGATTGAGTTAAGATTTAAAGCATCTTTTTTAAAAATATAAAGGAGGGAACCCCATAACACTATTTTTCTTATCTCTAAAGTGAATCTGGTAAAAGATATAAAAGTACAGTTTTAGTAAGTAATAATTGGAAAAAAATTGGCAGTGATTCAAGCTATTAAAATGATTTTTTTGGTCTGTTGTTTTTCGAATTCTGTACAATTTTGACGTTAACATCAAGAAAAGACACTTATTATTCACATGTCTTTTTTATTGATAGGTGTAACAATTGGTATGGTTTGGGCATTGGTCGGTACGCTTTTTTCATTTTGCCGTAGTAAATAAAAAATGTCATATTGTATTTATATTGTCTAATAAATGTCATATTTATTGATACAATGAGAAGTACGCTTGCTACAGTGCCAATTATGTATCCCTTCGCAAATTTCTCGCAATAAAAAATGTTTAACTTTTAAACATAAAATTTTTGATTGAGTTGAGATTTAATGCATCTTTTTTTTTAATACAAAGGATGGAAGCCTATTACAGTATTTTTCTCATCTGTAAGGTGAATCTGGTAAAATATATAAAGGTAAAGTATTAGTAAGTAATAATTGGAAAAAAGTTGGCAGTGATTCAAGCTATTCAAATGATCTTTCTGGCCTATTATTTTTCGAATTCTGTACAATTATTGACGTTAATATCAAGAAATGAGATATATTATTCACACATCTTGTCTTTTTTATTGATAGGTGTAATAATTGGTGTCGTTTGGGCATTGGTCGGTACGCTTTTTTTATTTTGCCATAGATTGGACCTTCGTTACGCCTATTTTAAAGCACCAAAAATTCTATTTTATTAATTATCCTAATCCTTAGGCTCTAAATGCTGAATAGTTTTAAAAACTAAAAGCTACTTTTGATACTAAAATAAAAAATTGAAATAAAAAAAATAACGGTAGCGATAACCCCATCAAATAGGAGAATCAAAAATGCAATATAGTCATGACTTGACTCGGATGTCCAGTCTTGCTTCTGAGGGCTCTTCTTCACAAATAATTGAATAGATGGAATGAAAAAATGTGGCCAATTGGGCAAAGATGCAGAAGTTGAACGAGCCCGCTGAAAAAATTGTCAACTCGTCAAAATTGTCTTGTTTGGGTAGTGTTGGAGGGGGGGGGGGGGCTTTCTGCTCGTTCGTCAGAAGTTTGCAAGTAAATGGCAAACATTCAAATCCTCTAGACGTGACCTTTCTTATGTGGCTAGTTTATATTCCCTACGTGGTATTTTAAAAGTATTTTTGGGTTCTCATTGATACAGATAACTTCAAAGACCACACTGCCTTTCCATGACGAAAGTAAAACACTTCAAAATAGGGATAAAACCTTTTTATTGACAGTGAATAGATATAAAATTATTTTATATGGATTAACTGGATATTTCGAACACATATACAGTGTTCATCATCAGCAATTTATGATAATTTACTGAGGTCAAATAAAGTAAATATCACCTCACCTAAGAGCTATGACCTCTGTCCACGTAATATGTCAAATAATTCTAATGAACCGGAACCGAAAAGGTCAAAGAGATTTGCCTCCGCTGTTGCATTGAAAAAAATAAGAGCAATAAACTATGTGTAATTAGTTTATTAGGTATAAATTTTGTTTATTGTTATTCATGTCTTTTAGTTTTACTGCTGATGATGAACACTGTATATGTGTTCGAAATATCCTGTTAATCCATATAAAATAGTCTTATATCTATTCACTATCAATATAAAGGTTTCATCCCTATTTTGAACTGTTTTACTTTCCTCATTGATACACGTTTGATTGTCGACTTTTAGAGCCGATCTTTGGTAAGTGGCTGGCAGAAATTTGTTGCATGCATCCGAGACTTAATCGTTTTGAATTTGATCTTGTTTAATTTAATTTGCCGGAATATCTGTTTCTGTTTCCTATTGCAGGAAAAATGACCGTTTAGGAGCATTGCAGGAATACCTGGAGATAGTTGTAGTCAATATTTGTAGTCAGTTAAAATAACCACATGAACACAACAAAGTATCACGTGTCAACTTTGTTCTGAATTTCCCCAAGATTTCCTCTTTCAGAGCATTATATTTTGTTTCATTGACAAGCTCTAAGTTTTCTATGTTCTATATTGTAATGCTTTACTATTTTTTTTAAATATGGTCTAAGCTTGATATTCTACAAACAATAGGGATAAAAACCACATTGTTTATTTCATCGTGTTGTTAAATCCTCCCTTACCCCCCCGCCCTCCTCTGTATTTTCTGTCCTTTTTTTCGTGAAAGAGCCGAACATATTATATTTTGTAAGTATGTATTGTTCTATATTGTTTCAGTAAGCTCTATATTTTAATGATTTATATTAAAAAGAAACAAATTTTTTAGCTGAAAGTAGGTAGCAACATTAAAACTTAAAAATAACAGAAACTATTCTGTATACGAGGGGGGATAATCTTATCAATCCCTCGCTCTTCATGCTAAATTTTGTAGTATTTTGAAAAATGTTCTTATTCTAGTCAAACGGTCCTTGTGCTTCAGGAGTTGTTCTTAAAGAATTGGGACAAACAGTCAAACTTTAGCGTAAAGAGCGAGGTTTTGAGGAGGGGAAGCCCCCTCGGATATGGAATAATATCTCTTCGTTTTAAGTTTTAATGTCTTCATAGTAAAATATATTGTTTTCTGTTAAAGCAAACCTTTAATGACCTTATATCAAGGTGGTCAAACTAGAATATTTCGTTAAAGGTACATGTTTCTGATGTTGATTTTTTTTTATGTTGATTTTGTTTCTGATGTTGATTTTTTTTTCATTCAAACAATGTGCCGCTTTTTGGACATGTTCACCTGCTCCTTTAAAGGACCTCCTTCATTGGGCATGTTCACATGCTCCTCTGTTTGTCCAAAAACATCCCCACGCAGAAATTGTCAAAAAAATGTTTTCACATTTGCGGTTATTCCTTGCCTAAAGAAACAATGTATACTGTGTATTTTAATTTGTTGTATTAGCTAAAAAAAAAACTAAGTAATTAACTTTGCTTTTTTTCTCCTTACGGACATTATTGGTATAATAAAAACCTTTTTTTAAAAGAAATGTTAATAGCTTGTGATGGGGCCAACACGGATGCCTCTGGTATGAAATAATAATAAAAGTAAAAAAAAAAGTGTGAGATGCTCAAGTTGGCTGAAGGGCATACTACTAATACTACTAGCAATGCATTGGAGCACCAAACCACCTCATGCCTTTACAGCTGCTTGCGCCCCTCCTCCAAGCCAACCTATTCAAAGCGATACTCTTTACCCCTTCTCCCCTGCATGAAGTTTTTATATCCATTTTCCCTTCAATTTGTTCTTATGACCCTTCCTTATTCAATTCGGGGACGACCTAATTTTTGTTTGGCCTCAGATGGATAGATGATTTTTCATTTATGAAACTTGACTGAGTCATCGTAACCTTTCTTTCATTAAAGATCTAGAGAGTTGGACCAAACCACTTTTTTTCGTAAAGCTTACTGTTTTATATCAAGGCTGTGTCCAGGGGGGAGCTACTGGGCTTAACCGCCTCTCCCTGAAATGCCTGTCCGACTCGTGAAAACCTAGCAAAAACATATATAAATGAATTCAGATAGGTTCTTAAAAATTAAAGCAAAATAAAAATAGACCCCCCCCCCAATCGGAAATCCTCGATATACCATTGTTTGATATATTACTCAATTTGTAGTTTTATCCAGGTAGTTTAGATTGTTAATGGATGATCTGTTTTTAGGAGCTGTGTTTATTTCTTGACGAGGAGAGGCAAACTGTCTCAAAAGATACTTCGACATGTCCAAATTGTGGGATACTTTGCAAACAAATGAATCAGGAATTTACATTACACATTCCAACTGCTAGACGTGATGATGGTGATGGTAGCAGTGCCAGCACAAACACAGACGATCCTCCTCAAAAAGTTGATGACGTTGAGCGACCTAGTAGTAGGGAAGCTCTTTTAGATGAACATATTAAAGGATTGCCCAGATCTGCATTATATGGTAAGACTGTCACTGAGGCAATTTGATTCAATATATATATATATATATATATATATATATATATATATATATATATATATATATATACATATACATATATATATATATATATATATATATATATATATATATATGTATATATATAGATATATATATATATATATATATATATATATATATATATATATATATGTATATGTATATATATATATATATATATATATATATATATATATATATATATATATATATATATATATACATATATATATATATATACATATACATATATATATATATATATATATATATATATATATATATATATATATATATATATATATATATATATATATATATATATATATATATATATATATATATATATATATATATATACTATTTTGCAGTTGACTATATATTATATATGACATATTGCAGTTTTGGTTTTTGTGCAGCATTCATCTGATGGAAAAAAATTCCAAAATTGATTGCTGTCTGATTATGCATTTGACCGGTAAACCTTAATTAAGTTTTCTTAAAAGGTTTCAACCTGACAAGAATATCAATGGATTGCTGTAATAGATAGGTAAGCTTTATTGAAGGAGACAAATTTTTGTTTGATTAGAGAAAATGCAAAAAAAAAAAAATTATGGGCCATTTTTTTTCTACAAATGAAAATGCAAGAAAAAATATTTTTCAAAATCCAGAGAGGCAATTGCCCTCTTCCCTTTCCCCCTGAATTAGCAGCCCTAGGCCAAATCAGGGTTTTGTTCGTTTACTATTAACGACAATATGGATAGTGTAAGGGGTGTATTAAAATATAAAGACAATCACCATTGCCATCTAACTTTTTGCACTTCTTGAATTTTATAGATGTCACTATGAACAAATTGTAGTAATAGCAGGCTTATTGGGACACCAAATTAATTGGAATATGTAATTACAATTAATAAGGAATGTGGCAGAGCTAATCATTAAAATCCATACTGTTAATGGAACCAACAAATGATATCGAGTCCACCAATTGGACAAACAATCAGAATCTAAAATAAAAAAGCTATAAATTAATTTTGTTTTAGGATAAGAGATATTTTATCTAAGACTTAACGTGCCTATCAGCAAGTTAGATGACATCATTATTTTAAAATTTGTAAAAAGGCTTTTTATAATTCGTAAACAGACCCTTTATAGAAGGCTTGAACAAGGCTTTAGAACCTTAATTACTACTACTACTACTACTACTACTAATAACTCACTGCAGCACCAAGCCGCCTGAGGCCAACACAGCTACGCACGCTCCTCCTCCAACCTAATCTATTTAAAGCCTCCCTCTTTACACCCTCCCAGGAAGTTCCCATTTCCTTTAAATCCTTATTTATGACATCCTCCCAACCCAGACAAGGACGACCTGCTTTCCGTGTAGCCCCAGACGGTTGGCCAAAAAGGACAATCTTCGGTAATCTGTCATCCTTCATCCGTAGAACGTGGCCTAGCCATCTCAACCTTTCTTTCATTATAGCCCCAGAAAGCGGGATTGAACCACACTTTTCGTACAACCTACTGTTTGAAATACGGTCAGTCAGCCGGGTACCCAGAACAATCCGTAGGCAATTTCTCTGGAAAACATCTAGTAAATTTTCATCTGCTTTTCGGAGTGTCCATGCTTCAGAGCCATATTTGACCACTGTCATCACTGTAGCTTCCAATATTCTAATCTTGGTTTGTAGGCTTATCTTTCTATTCTTCCAAACTTTTTTTTAACTGTGAAAAAACACCCTGAGCTTTAGCTATTCTACTTTTAACATCTTCACTGCTCCCACCATCTTTACTAATAATACTACCAAGGTAACTGAAGCTCCCAACCTGATCAATCTTTTCGTTACCTAAGGTCACCTGTTCATCTTCACTTATTCCTAACCTTAGTAATCTTAAAAGGTTTCAACCTGTCAAAAATACCCATGGATTGCTTTCTTAAAGGCTATTATACCCCCTGCAATCCTTAAAAGTGCTACAACAGAAAAAAAAAATACATTGTCCATTCTAGACTATTAGGGACATGTAATCCAGTTGATATTAAATGGCTACAGTTATTGTTGTATTAGAGTGTTCTGAGTGTTCTTTTTAGTTCCGTCATTTTTTTTTTCAAATTATAATAACAATTCATACTTTTATTGTCATAATATCACACAGCTAACAGCGGACGTCACACAACATAACGGATCAGTGTAAAAATGAATTATCAAAACCTTACACAGCATTTTCAAGAAGTTTCTCATTGTAGTGCTTCACAAAGTACGGAACCAAGGACGATAGATACCACTTCGATGCTTTCCGGGGTGGATACAATGGAACTGGCATGACAAAGTGTAAACTCCTCTACGGGGTTTTGGCCGGCTAACTTGTTCTTGAAAATCTGGTAAAATTCTGCGATGGGTATTAATGTCTTAGCGGTTTTTTCCAAAACGGATTTTGTAAGATGGTGGCACCTTTCAGACAGCTTCTAAAGCCTCAGTGTCTAGGATGTCGTCATAGGCTGTGTAATTTGCCCCCCCCCCCAAGCGTTAATTGACACGCCTGCTACTGAATATGTCCAAGATTCTTCGGTTTGGATAGCAGTTAGACTTAGATTTCAAACAGGATAAGTATATGGGACATACAAACAGTAAAGACTGGGCATAATGGAAATTTGGATGTTAAAGCCCACGAGGCATGCAAATGATCTTCGGCAAAGGCAATCACCGGTGTTCAATGTTATGTAAAATAAATAAATTTATTGAATAAATCTATTTATGTAAACTTGAATTATACAGATTACTACTAATTCAAGGTATGTCCATGTCAATGACAAAATTCATTAATATGGGATTTTTAACTGGTTTTCCGTTTTCCTGAATGCAGCCTTTTGCTTTGCCTCCTGAAAAACATGCGAGGTATACGCTATACGTCCGTTTTCCTGAATGCAGGAAAATATACTGAATATATGTTTTTCGATTCCCTGAATGCAGTCCTTTTGCTCTGCCTCCTGAAAAACATGCAATATATTCGCTATACGTCCGTTTTCCTGAATGCAGGAAAATATACTGAATATACGTTTTCCGTTTTCCTGAATGCAGTCCTTTTGCTGTGCCTCCTGAAAAACATGCAAGATATTCGCTATACGTCCGTTTCTCTTAATGCAAGAAAATATAATGAGTATACGTTTTCCGTTTTTCTGAATGCAGTCCTTTTGCTGTGCCTCCTGAAAAACATGCAAGATATTCGCTATACGTCCGTTTTCCTGAATGCAAGAAAATATAATGAATATACGTTTTCCGTTTTCCTGAATGCAGTCCTTTTGCTCTGCCTCCTGAAAAACATGCAAGATATTCGCTATACGTCCGTTTTCCTGAATGCAGTCCTTTTGCTGTGCCTCCTGAAAAACATGCAAGACATACGCTATACGTCCGTTTTCCTGAATGCAGGAAAATATACTGAATATACATTTTTCGTTTTCCTGAATGTAGTCCTTTTGCTGTGCCTCCTGAAAAACACGCAAGATATACGCTATACGTCCGTTTTCCTGAATGCATTAAAATATACTGAATATACGTTTTTCGTTTTACTGAATACAGTCCTTTTGCTGTGCCTCATGAAAAACATGCAAGATATACGCTATATGTCCATTACCGTATTTTTTTCATGTTTCAAAAAGGATATTCATATAGATAACAACGATGGAATGTTATATATTCTGTTTGTTTCAATCAGCTTTTGCAACTGTTAAGTAAACGGCCTAATTCCTTGTTGATAGAACGACATCCGTAGCTTGTAAAAAAAATCCGCAGTTTATGCTTTTTTTTGTAAGGACTATAGTTTTGTATTTTTTTTTTTACTCGTGTACATTTTTATTGTGTGACGTAGAGGATGGCTGCTAAAGCAAGAATAGACTCGTTGTAACCTAGCATAAAAACGGAAGAATTAAAAAACTGAATAAAAAAAATTAAAAATATATTTTTATATATAAATCTATAATATGTATATAAATAAATAAAACAAATAATATAAATAAATAAATTAAAATAAAATAAATAATAAATAAAATAAAATAATATATAAATAAATAAATAAATAAAATATATAATATATATATTTTTAAATAATAATAAAAAAATTGGCTGAAAAGCCAATAAAATGCACAATTGCACATTTTTCCATTTAGGCCATATCTGTACAAGCTTATGCCATGTGGTTCTTAGACTTCAGCCTATTTCTAGGTCTGTCTTTCCATTTTTTCAAGCTTGACAAATAGAGAAAAAATGGAGAAAGGAACTTGATATTTCCTTCATTAATCCTAATTTGGACTGTTCATGAAAGATCAATTTATTTAGCATAAAAACTCTACCAGCGTGTGAAAAGTAAGCGTTTGAAGAGCGTTTTGAACGTTTTTAAATAAAGCAAGAGAAAGAGAGAGAGAGGGGGAGAAAGAAATAAAGACATAATAGACGCAGAATCAAAGAAAAAAAAAATTATATTAAAACTTACTCTGTATTTCATAAACTAATATCAGACTTTCGTTTGATTTTTGTGTATTTTCCTGATGGATTCAAAGCGTTTCAAGATCCAAAACGAAATCATTTGTAAAACCTTAACCAAAGTCAGCAGCCTTGAAATGAAGGGGTATTTGTCCCTTGTAAATCAAACGTTTATAAGATCTATAAAAATAGAAAAGTTCTCTTAAAAATGAGGCATAAAAAAGTTTTATCCTTGTTGTTTCTGGAGCCCTTTGGAGAAAGACTTTTTTTAAAAAACACTTTTTGCAAAGGGACTTTGGAGATGAACTTTCTGTTTAAATTAGCCAAAGAGCTTGTCAAACTATAGGCTTAAAAAGAAGTGTTTTTCCTGTGGTTTCAGGAGTCCTTTGAAGAGGGACTTTCTGTTCAGACACTTTTTGCTAGGGGACTTTGGAGTGGAACTTCCTGTTTAAATTAGCCAAAGAGCCTGCAAAACTACAGACAGAAAAACAAGTTTTTTTCTTGTAGTTTCTGGAGCCCTTTGGAGAGGGACTTTCTGTTTAAATTAGCCAAAGTGCCGGTCAAACTACAGGCATAAAACCAAGTTTTTTTTCTTGTAGTTTCTGGAGCCCTTTGGAGAGGGACTTTCTGCTAAGGTACTTTGGAAAGGGGCTTTCTATTTAAATTAGGCAAAGTGCCGGTCAAACTACAGGCATAAAAATAATTTTCTTGTCGTTTCTGGAGCCCTTTGGGGAGGGACTTTTTGTTTAAAGAGACTTTCTGTTAAGGGACCGTTGAGACGGACTCTGTGTTTAAATTAGCCAAAGAACCTGTCAAACTACAGGCATAAAAAGTGATAAAAATCCGCAGCTTATACCCTTTTGTTGGAACTATAGAAAAAGATTTCACTTTTCTCCACACAGAAAATTTTAAGGAACTTCTGTAAAATGGTTTCCGTTTTCTATCACCCACTCCTTTGTTTTAAACTTTTACATATCATTACTTGTCTTTATTTTTCAGAGCAATTGCTTCAGTATACAAAGCAGTTGGAAAGACGTGTCTCAGAATTGGAACAAGAAAAGCTGCGATCTTTTCAACGTGGAAGGGCATCTAACAATGGTCCGTCCAGTATTCAATCCAATTCCCAATTACCTATTCGTGGACCAAGGCCTTCTCAGCCTCCACCTTATGGGATGATGCATCTTAAAAGGGCAGTAGAACTGGGGATCAGAGATGATGTCTCTCCTGTTGGGGTAATGTAGCGTAAACTAGTAGTGTTAAATGTTCCTCACATTGGCTGTTTGCTAATGATACCGAAATTTCCTAATAAAGCACCGAAGTATAAGTAAATCGTCAGTAGGGTATCAAAAGGTCGAATCTCGACATAACCGTAAAACAAAAACGGATTGATATGTATTGATTTTATATACACCTTTCTATATTAATGCATGGCTTTGATCTCGTGTAACTTTCGATCTCATGTAAGAAATACGAAATATTTTTTTCTAAGCATTATAGTGCTCAGAAAACTCAATTTTTTGTGAAAAAAGTTCTTTAGAAATACTTTTATTATCATACCCAAAGTTTTTTAACCATTTTCTTGGTTATCGGGGCTCTCTGTTGGCTAAATTAAACATTCAAGACCAAAATGGATCAGTTCCAAAATTTTTTCTTTTTGAGAAATAGGTTCCAGAATACCAGTAACTACAATTGAATTGAGTTGATATTTTTTTTTTTTTTTTTTGAGTGAAGGAATATTTAGTAATAAACATAATAATTGCAAGATGGAAATTTGCCAATAAGCTTTATGGCTTGCTACTTTCGGCTGTAATTTTTAAGATTGGTAAACAATTTCAAGACTAATTTACAATGATGAGTGACTGCCATTCATGGTAACTATTATCCCTATTAGTCTTAATTAGATATGTATTGATCTTACATATGAATCCGTTATACCTTCCTATATTAATACATGGCTCTGATTTATTGCAGTATTTATCCTTTTGCTGCGGCAACCAGGAACATTAAAGTTTCTAGAGCGTGTCTCAAATGTCTGAATGACAATACTAGACTGACAAGGCAAAGCACTTTCTCAGAAGGCAAATAACTCCGCCTTCTTAAAACCTGATTGGTCCTTTGGTGAGAAATTCCAAGCCAGTGAAAAAAACAAAAACGTGGCTCATTTTCTGCTGATTTCTCACACACGTTCCACATTTTCAAACTTGGCGTCGGCTTTTTTATGGCACTTGGTATTAACCAAAATAGTCGTTTTCCCGATTTGAACATCTGGGGGGGAGTGGGGGGCCGGTTCATTCGCAAAAAAATGAAGTATTTTTAACTTATGAGCGGGTGATTGGATCTTAATGAAATTTAATGTTTGGAATGATATTGTGTCTCAGAGCTCTTATTTTAAATCCCGACCGGATCTGATGACATTGGGGGGAGTTGGAGGGGGGAGAACCTAAAATCTTGGAAAACACTTAGAGTGGAGGGATCGGGATGAAACTTGATGGGAAAAATAAGCGCAAGTCCCAGATATATGATTGACATAATCGGAACTGATTCGCTCTCTTTGGGGTAGTTGGGGGGGGGGGAGTAATTCTTAAAAAATAGAAAAAATGAGGTATTTTCAACTTACGAACGGGTGATCGGATCTCAATGAAGTTTGATGTTTAGAAGGATATCGTGTCTTAGAGCTCTTATTTTAAATCCCAACCGGATCTGGTGACGGGGGCGGGGAGTTGGGATGGGGAAACCTAAAACTTGGCAAACACTTAGATTGGAGGGATCGGGATGAAACATGGTGGGAAAAATAAACACAAGTCCTAGATAGATGATTGACATAAACTGAACGGATCCACTCTCTTTGGGGTAGTTTGGGGGGGGGGGGGTATTTCTGAAAAATTAAAAAAAATGAGGTATTTTTAACTTACGAACGGGTGATCGGATCTCAATGAAATTTGATATTTAGAAGGATATCGTGGCTCAGAGCTCTTATTTTAAACCCGATCGGATCTGGTGACATTGGGGGGAGTTGGGAGGGGGAAACCTAAAACTTGGAAAACACTTAGAGTGGAGGGATCGGGATGAAACTTGGTGGGAAAAAAAACACGAGTCCTAGATACATGATTGACATAACCAGAACTGATCTGCTCTCTTTGGGGTAGTTGGGGGGGGGGGGGGGTTAATTCTGAAAAATTCGAAAAAATGAGGTATTTTAAACTTACGAACGGGTGATTGGATCTCCATGAAATTTGTTATTTAGAAGGATATCGTGTCTCAAAGCTCTTATTTTAAATCCTGACCGGATCTGGTGACATTGGGGGAAGTTTGGGGTGGGGAAACCTAAAATGATGGAAAACGCTTAGATTGGAGGGATTGGGATGAAACTTGGTTGGAAAAATAAGCAGAAGTCTTGCATACGTGATTTACATAATTGGAACGGATCCGCTCAATTGGGGGGGGGGGTAATTCTGAAAAATAAGAAAAAATGACGTATTTTTAACTTACGAAGGAGTGATCGGATCTTCATGAAACTTCATATTTAGAAGGACCTCGTAACTCAGATATCTTATTTTAAATTTCATCCGGATCAAGCGTAATTGGGGGGGGGGCAGTTGGGGGGACCGGAAATCTTAGAAAATATTTAAAGCGGTGAGATCAGGATGAAACTGGATGGGAAGAATAGAAACCTGTCTAAGATACGTGACTGACATAACTGGACCGGATCTGCTCTCTTTGGTGGAAATGGGGGGGGGGGTAATTTTGAAAATTGAGGTATTTGTAACTTACGAAAGGGTGATCAGTTCTTAATGAAATTTGATATTTAGAAGGATCTTGTGCTTTAAAGTTCTAATTTCTAATTCCGACCAGATCCTGTGACATTCGGGGGAGCTGGAGGGGGAAACCGGAATTCTTGGAAAACATGAAAATTGGTTTTTTTTTTATCTTACGAATAGATGATCGGATCGTAATGAAATTTGATTTTTAGAAGGAATTCATGTCTCAGAGCTCTTATTTCAAATCCCGACCAGATCTTTTGACATTGGGGGGAGTTGGAGGGGGAAATCTTGGAAAAACACTTGGAGTGGAGGAATCGGGATGAAGCTTGGTGGATAGAATAAACAAATGTCCTTGATACGTGATTGACAGAATCGTACTGGATTCGCTCTCTTTGGGGGAGCTGGGGGGAGGGATTCAGTGATTTGGCAAGTTCGGTGCTTCTGGACGTGCTAGGGCGATGAAAATTGGTAGGCGTGTCAGGGAGCTGCACAATTTGACTTGATAAAGTCGTTTTCCCAGATTCGACCATCTGGGGGGCAAAAGGGAGAGGAAAAATTAGAAAAAATTAGGTATTTATAACACGAGTGGGTGATCGGATCTTAATGAATTTTGATATTTAGAAGGACTTTGTGACTCAGAGCTCTTATTTTAAATCTTGACCGGCATTAAGCCTCTTATTTTCCTTTTTAAATCAATCTATTGATTCATAGAATTTTGTTAGAGCTCATACCATATGATCTCTTGGCTCTTAGCTCCTCTCGCCTCGTCACAAGTGCCATATGAGCTCTTAGCTCTTGTTTGTTAACGTATATAGTTGTGGAATTTCCACTTACCAAGTTTAAAAAAGCAGGCTTCGCTTTTTTGTGATACTTTAGACATGATATTCCAGCAGTTAATGAAGGGCTAAAAAATAACACATAATTCGCTTTTTGGTTCATTTTACTTGTTTGAAGTTTCATAAAAAAGGACCAATCACGATCTGTGCTCATGTTATTGGCTCAAATTAAAGAATAGCAACAACAACGGGCAAATCCAACAACAGTTAAAAAAAGAGGAGTTTCTTTTTCTGACATACGTTTAAGCAATGCTGGGAGTGGCTAACAAAATGTGACGATTGACTTCGCAAAAATAAACCAATGGAATTAAAGCACATCTTTTTTTTGCGGAAATGTGTGACAATCATCTTTCTTGTTTTCTTTGATAATGGTAAGCTTATTCCAATGAGTTTTTTTTTCGATTTCTTATTTATTAGCAGAATAGAGTAACAGCGAATTACTTGTAAGAAATTTTGTGCTCAAAAACTTGTTGTTTTTTTCACTGGCTTAGAATTTTCTCACCAAAGAACCAATCAGGTTTTAAGAAGGCGGAGTTATTTGTCTTTTGAGGAATTGCTTTTCCTTGTCAGTCTAGTTTTGTCATTCAGCATTAATTAACCGAGCTTCAAAAAATAGTGCTATTTATCTCTCCAGAAATAAAAAATATATAGGCTTAACAGAATACGGCACAAATATTAGCCAATGGCATTAAATCCCATGTTATAACACGGAAAAGGAGGTTACTATCCCATACAGTTTAATTCCATTGGTTAATTCTTTTACATATTTCCTAAAGCCAAACTCATTATTCTTTAAGCATATGTCAGAAAGAGTACCCAAATTATCCCGTCTTTGTTTTTCACATGTTTATTGCATGTCAAATTTTTACCTAGTTGAGAATATGAATTGCTTTTGAGTCAGAGGATTTTCTATTTATTTCTCTAGATTTCTTATCTGAATTTAAACCTGAATGATTAAATCAGTTTTATTATAATTATGATAAATTTTCAATTAATTGATTATGATTTAATATATATAATAATAAGTATTATAATTCAGTTATATTATAATTACAATTATCTGAATTATCACTTATGGGTCAAAATGAAAGCATATCAGGGTAAGATTGAAGCTGCATCCAGGTAGCTTTGTTAGACATCAATGAATCTTTCTTTCCCTTTAGATTTTAAACTTATCATAGTCCCTGGGATTATTTGCTTTAAATTGTTAGTGGTAGTCCCGTGCTTCATCAGTTTAGCATATCGCTTGTTATTTCATACCCTTCTGTCATATGCAAATTTTTTTTTTTTTTGGAAGATTCTAAGCGGCCTTATTTTAGCAAAATATGCCGTGGCAAGGTTCCCCGACTAGTGTTGTGCTGAAAAATGATAACCCCACAAACGAACCAAAAATTTTCCGCATACATTCATGTTCCTTATATATAGACATAGGTGATTCACCATATATGCCCAAACAATTACTTTTTGAGGAACAAAGTTTTGAGGCATTTAAATAGGATTCTAACTTTAATGTTGATATCAAATCCTGATCAAGGAAGCTCGGGTGCATCTTTGCTTAAGAAAGGTCAGGTTAGTTTTGGCCCTAATTGTATTTAATCTCGAATAATATTATTGTATCTACCATTATTTAATATGTTTATGTAATTACTTAATATGTGAATCAAGTAGGCTAAGTGAACCGTAATTGCAGAAGCTGTAATATACACCATAAAATGACTACGCCCCTGTATCTCAAGGTAATAGTATTTATCCACAGGGATCTGTCGAATTTATTTTCAACAAAACGTAACGGTTTGCAGCAAGGATTCTGAAGAATTATTTTGTTAAGATTTTTGTTGGTGATTAACTTATATATATCTATTAATTAAATAAACACCATACTTATAATTAATAGAAATCTATTAATTAAATTAACACCTAATGTGAGAAAATCATTGCAATGCGTGGGTAGGTAACCAGCTCCCATGCACCCTTGTAGGGATCGTTGATTTTCTTAGGGAACGTCAAATATGGAATTTTTATTCTATTTCAAAAACGGAAAAAAAGCTTGCAAAAAAAAAAAAAAATAGAATGAAATCTCTACTGGTAGAATGGATGAAAAAATTCATCAAGTGTGTGAAAATCCATACTGTTAGTACTCCTTTATAAATAAAAAAAAAAGGTCTATGTGAGAAACTGGCAGGGAAGCATTGGGTCTCAAGGCCTACTACTACTAACAACTCACGGCAGCACCAAGTTGCCTGAGACCAGATCAGCTCTGCACGCTCTTCCTCCATCCCAATCTATTCACGTTTTCCTTGTTTACACTCTTCCAAGAAGTTGCAATTTCTTCTAAATCCTGATAAGAATAAAAAAGAGAAAAATCCACATTTAATGAAACAGGTTTTCCAAAGATAGAAAATTTTAACTCGTTTAGTGTGTGAACGAATTGCTTATAGTTCATATATTATTATATATATAAGCTACAAGGAGCTTCATCTTCCTCTAATTAAATAAAAAAGGGCTAGGATTTCATTATAGTACCAGCTCCTCTTTGGTGCAATAAATTTAATATGCTTCAAACAATTCCAAAGAATCGTTCGTCAATGAAAAAATGTGTTTCAAAGATTATTCCTTGTCGGGTTGTAGGGACTTGCGAATGATAAATTCAGTTTTAACTTTGATCTGGTTTATACTCCCCCTGGGATGGCCTTCTCTTTTTTCTCTCTTCTTCTTTTGCCTTTTAGTGTTTGTTTTCTTGATTTGTCTTGTTTTTGTCTGAAGATATTTGTATTGCTTTGTGTTTGTCTGCTGTTACCTACTTATTAAGTTAACAAATTGAGCTCTGCTCTTCGTTAGATAGAATTAAAATTTTGTTATAATTACTTTTTTTAATGAAGATTTAAAGTATATAAAAAATAACCTAAGAGTTATGATAAAAAATCACAAAATAGTTTAAATGACAAGAATTTTCTTTTTAAAGGTATCACATAGTGAGGATGCTCCTATGAACCGACCGGAAGCTGCGGCTAGAGATCTGAAACTTCTATCTGTTAAAGAGCAAATTAAAATTTTGTTATAATTAATTTTATTAATTAAGATTTAATGTATTTAAAAAAATAACCTAAGAGTCTATGATTTAAAATAACAAAAAAGTTTAAATGAAAGAATTTTTTTTAAAGGTATCAAATAGTGAGGGTGCTCCTATGAACCGACCAGAAGCTGTGTCTAGAGCTCTGAAACAGCTGTCTGTTAAAGAGCAAATTAAAATTTTGTTATAATTACTTTTATTAGTGAAGAATTAATGCATTTAAAAAAATAACCCAAGAGTTTATGATAAAAAATCACAAAATAGTTTAAATGACAAAAATTTTCTTTTTAAAGGTATCAAATAGTGAGGATGCTCCTATGAACCGACCGGAAGCTGTGGCTAGAGATCTGAAACTTCTATCTGTTAAAGAGCAAATTAAAATTTTGTTATAATTAATTTTATTAATTAAGATTTAATGTATTTAAAAAAATAACCTAAGAGTCTATGATTTAAAATAACAAAAAAGTTTAAATGAAAGAATTTTTTTTAAAGGTATCAAATAGTGAGGGTGCTCCTATGAACCGACCAGAAGCTGTGTCTAGAGCTCTGAAACAGCTGTCTGTTAAAGAGCAAATTAAAATTTTGTTATAATTACTTTTATTAGTGAAGAATTAATGTATTTAAAAAAATAACCCAAGAGTTTATGATAAAAAATCACATAATGAGGATGCTCCTATGAACCGACCAGAAGCTGTGTCTAGAGATCTGAAACTTCTATCTGTTAAAGAGCAAATTAAAATTTTGTTATAATTAATTTTATTAATTAAGATTTAATGTATTTAAAAAAATAACCTAAGAGTCTATGATTTAAAATAACAAAAAAGTTTAAATGAAAGAATTTTTTTTAAAGGTATCAAATAGTGAGGATGCTCCTATGAACCGACCAGAAGCTGTGTCTAGAGCTCTGAAACAGCTGTCTGTTAAAGAGCAAATTAAAATTTTGTTATAATTACTTTTATTAGTGAAGAATTAATGTATTTAAAAAAATAACCTAAGAGTTTATGATAAAAAATCACAAAATAGTTTAAATGACAAAAATTTTCTTTTTAAACGTATCACATAATGAGGATGCTCCTATGAACCGACCAGAAGCTGTGTCTAGAGCTCTGAAACATCTGTCTGTTAAAGAGCAAATTAAAAATTTTTTATAATTACTTTTATTAGTGAAGAATTAATGTATTTAATAAAATAACCTAAGAGTTTATGATAAAAATCACAAAATAGTTTAAATGACAAAAATTTTCTTTTTAACGTATCACATAATGAGGATGCTCCTATGAACCGACCAGAAGCTGTGTCTAGAGCTCTGAAACATCTGTCTGTTAAAGAGCAAATTAAAATTTTGTTATAATTACTTTTATTAGTGAAGAATTAATGTATTTAAAAAAATAACCTAAGAGTTTATGATAAAAAATCACAAAATAGTTTAAATGACAAAAATTTTCTTTTTAAACGTATCACATAATGAGGATGCTCCTATGAACCGACCAGAAGCTGTGTCTAGAGCTCTGAAACATCTGTCTGTTAAAGAGCAAATTAAAATTTTATTATAATTACTTTTATTAGTGAAGAATTAATGTATTTAAAAAAATAACCTAAGAGTTTATGATAAAAAATCATAAAATAGCTTAAATGACAAAAATTTTCTTTTTAAAGGTATCAAATAGTGAGGATGCTCCTATGAACCGACCGGAAGCTGTGTCTAGAGCTCTGAAACTTCTATCAGTTAAAGAGCAAATTGGAGAAGGCTGTAGGAGTAAAGTAATAACGCCTTGTCCTGATTCTAAGTCTGATGACTGGGATAAAGAAGAGCCTGATTCTCTTGGGGACGAAGAAAAGGCGTTAGTGAACGCCATGTGCAACGTAAGTTGTTCATGATAAAAATTTTCTTACAAGAACGCCATGATTTAAAAAAAATGAGGACTTTGGCTCAACCAAAACAGGGTAAAGTAAGTTAATGTATTTGAACTAGCATCAGAGCCTGTCCTCTTTCACCCTACACAAAATTTTAAGTCCTCCCCCCTTTAAAAAAACCTACCTGAAACTTTCAAAGTGATCTAGAATTTGCTCGGTCTTTCGAAAACGAGTTTTAAACTTCAAAAATCTTGCAGACAAATAAATGCTTATGCGAAATTTCTTGTGTTTGGTCGCATATTTGTGAATTATAATGGCTCACCAGATGCGATGAAAAATTTAGTTGGATCATCAAAATTTTCAATTGTTTTGAATTTGAGAAAAGCCAATATATGTTGAACGGAAAATAGAAGTCTCATAAAAACTAAATGAATGTTGAGAGTACCAAGTGGCAAGCCTGCTGATTTGTTTTCTGAGTAGAGGAGGGGGAAGGTTTAAAAATGCGTTTCTTTTTACCAAAAGATTCGTATTTTCCCAACCACTGTAAAAAAAATTTCTTTGTGTGTTTTTGGTTTCTGCTAGAGGGAGGGGAAACGTAGGACTTGTGCCTAAGACTGCAAGCTTATGAACTTATCGAGGAGTTGTGTAAAAAAAAGTGTGAACCTAAGTTAAAAAGGGGAAAAACTGAAATGAGATATGAACCATGTTTCAAAATCTAAGTTTGTATTGGTGTGTGTCGATAGGAAAATTTCTGTATTGCGGCAAAGATGTTGGATTTGGGATTACATTCCCGATCGGGATTACATTCCCGAATGTAAATGGTGATAGCTACACTTTATAATTTGTTTTTCCTGAATAACCTTTTTGTCTGTGACTTTATTTGCAAAAAGGAGACTAAAAGAATAGGATGAGCAAAAAAACACTTATGGCACAATCTGTTACGGCACGTTACGTCTCTTACAACGTGCCACATTCACTTACGGCGCAATGCGGCACAGTTTACTGGGCTTTAGATTGCTACGTTTTATAATTTTGCTCTTCTGAATAGTCTTTTTGTTCATGATTCCAGTTATGTAAAGGAGACTGAAAGAATAAGACAAAAAGAAAAACACTGGCACAATCTGTTACCGCATGTCACGCACTGTCTATAGGACTTTAGTTCGCTACATTTTATAATTTTTCTCTTTTGAATAGGCTTTTCGTCCATGATTCTAGTTGCATAAAGAAGACTGAAAGAACAAGAAAAGAAGAAAACACTTGCAGTACGATCTGTCTACTTAATGTCACGTCACCTACAACATGACATAATCACTTACGGCACAATGCGGCACTGCTGGAATTTAGATCACTATATTTCATAATTTTGCTCTTTGAACAGCCTTTTTTGTCTGTGATTCTAGTTGCATAAAGGAGACTAAAAGAATAAGCCCGGATGAATAATACTTCGTCACGTCACTTACAACTCGTCACGGTCACTTATGACACAATGCGGCAGTCTGTCTGAGTTACATAACGGAGACTAAAAGGATAAGACGGGAAGAAAAAACTTACGGCACAATCCGTCACATCGCTTAGGGCGTGTTGCAATCACTTACGGCTCAATGCGACACTGTCTACAGGAATTTAGGTTGCTACATATTATAATTTTGCTCGTTTGAATGACCTTTTCGTCAATAATTCTGATCACATGAAAGAGACATAAAGAATAAGACGGGAAGAAAAACACGTACAGCACAATCTTGTCAATGGAAATAATTAAATTGGATCCTGTCACCTGTAAGAATTTAAAGTAATGCCATTTAAAAAGGGAGGTACCTCTAACATAAAGAGAATAATTCGGGGAAAAGCACTTATCCCACACTCCTGTCAACATAAACTTTATGCTTTATCATGTCAACAGGAGGTGCATTTCACACTATGGAGACTTCCTTTCTAGAAGGATAATACGGGAAAAAACCCTTAGAAACGCAATGCTGTTTATAGGAATTTAAATTTTAATCCTGTCTACAGCAAGAGTTCGAAGGAGTAACACCATTTAAAAGCCAGAGAGTTGAACTTGTTAGAATACCTTCCAAACAAAAGCTTCCAGACAAAGTTTTTCCGGGAATGTGTCCTAGGGGAGCGGACCTGATAAAATTTCTTCAAGGAAGGGGAAGTTGAAAAATAGATATTTTGGTTGCAGATGAATGTCATATCCTTTCAAATATTACATAATTTTGCACTTTCTGTGTATTTTAGCTCTTCCCTGGGATAGGGTAAAAAGGTAAAAGGTAAAGGATACGGCATTAGACTTTACAGTCCGTACCGGCGGTGCTGATCTCCGTTTCTTGGCCCTTCAGCCAGGAAGTGCAATGGGGGGTTGGGGGCCAGCCATCCTGTGCATTCGCAAACCCTTCCTGTTTACCTTCCCCAGATTTCTCCAGGTACCCATTTAGAGCTGGGTAGACTCTGGCTAAGCTTACAGAGTCAGGCCACTGACCCCCGTCTCAAACTGAAGAATTGGATACGCCGGGATTCGAACCCGCGTCCTCTCAGACAAGGGATCTCGAATCCAGCACACCAACCCACTCGGCCAGGACGGCTCAAATAGTTGGGAATAGTTGTGGGAAAAGTCAAAGTCATGGCCAATTGTAGAAAAAGCCAAGACAGATTGTTCAATTAAGTGGGCAGCCCAGTCAAGGGTTAATTTTATCCCTTTTGATTGCCGTTGTTACTGTCTCCCATTTATGCTACACCTTTCCGTGCATGTGTCTGGGATAGGGGAACTCTTGCTAGTCTCATTGCAATTCCCTGTTTGAATATTGTATTCAATTAAACTTAAACAACTCCAGTCCAAGAAAGAGTGTATGTCTGATTTGTTATTGCCATTGCTGTTGCTAAGGTCCTCAAAGGCTGCATTAAACACAGATCTGTCTTTCATTTTGATGTGTTGGACAAAGGATATTTCTTCTTTAGTAGTGTAAGAGAGCGAAATTACTCGGCATAGAGATCACAATTTTTTTGTAGTATAAAATTTTTTTTTGTAAGAGGAGTAATAACATGGGTCATGGGATAAATACTTTATAGGATAATAGTTAAGGGCCACCAACTTTAGAAAAAATAATAACTTTAATCTACTTAATCTACTTTTGATCTACTTATGGCCTTTGACTGAATATCCTTATGAAAACTCATCCACTGCCTAGAAGTCTATGGAATCAAGGGACAGCTAAAAAATTGGCTCTCAGCATACTTGAATGATAGAAAAATAGCAGTCAAGGTTGCAGACACACTATCCACATAGACAGATGCAACCAGTGGCGTCCCACAAGTTAGCGTTCTCGGCCCAGTCTTGTTCGTCATGTACATAGACATTTGCATAAATGCCATTTCCCAAACTGACTTTGGCCTGTTTGCAGACGATACGAAGCTCCTGGGAGAAGCTAGTGCATTATCACAAATCCAAAGCGACTTGGACGCCCTGACAGAGAAGTTCGAAGAATGGCAACTTTCACCAAATGTAGCAAAATGCTCTGTCGTCCATCTTGGCCGCCAAAATCCGAAGTACTCACACACAATGAAAGTTATCGACCTGACAAAATCTACCTGTGAAAAGGACCTAGGTGTAATTCTGAGCTTGGACCTCAAACCTGAAAAGCATATCGGCCTGGTTGTGCGTAAGATAATCTAATCAAATGCTCTCTGGCTACTCACTCACTCCCTTCGATACCTTGACATTCACTCAAAGATCTCAGCATACACAAGCTATGTCAGGTCATAGCTTGAATACGCCACTGTAATCTGGTCGCCATATCTCAAAAAAGGTTTTTGACATAGTAGAACGAGTCCAGAAACGCTTTGTAAAAGGACTTCTAGGATTCAGAAACCTTCCGTATGACGAAGCTCTAAGAAGGCTCACTCTCAATAAACTTGAGACAAGAAAAACGATCTTAGACTTTAAAAACCCCCTTCAAGATAGTTTACGAGAATTTTGGGAGCGTAAAAGACAAGCTTGTTCAAATAACTACCCAAAGCAACACAAGATCACACAGTCTGCAGTTGGAACCTATGAAGATGAAAAGTGCAAGATCTAATTCTTAATACTCAATAAAATTCTTAATGCTCACTCTCAATAAACTTGAGACAAGAAAAACGATCTTAGACTTAAAAACCCCCTTCAAGATAGTTTACGAGAATTTTGGGAGCGTAAAAGACAAGCTTGTTCAAATAACTACCCAAAGCAACACAAGATCACACAGTCTGCCGTTGGAACCTATGAAGATGAAAATTGCAAGATCTAATTCTTACCATCATTCGTTCATACCCCGGGTCTTCAGGATCTGGAACAAACTACATTCCCAGTCGAAAAGATGAAGTCACTGGAAGCCTTCTCCGATAGCCTAAACATAAACATACTATATATCGAGACTTTCAACGTAGAATGACTTTAAATGACAATCGTGCCGCAGTCGATCCGCTCTTCGCCCTGCCATAACATTTTTCTTTTAATAAGGTGTCAATTATGTGGAAATTTTGTATTGAGGGGCGTGAGGAATAAAATTATTTATTTGTTTATTTAATAACGTATTTTGAATAATGAAATGCTAATTTTTCTAACGATCCTAGCTACAAAGCAGAGGCATCTATTCAGAAAGAAGAAGAAGAAAAGAGAGAAAAACGCTTTATGGCCAACTCATAGTTACAGCGCCACTGTTAGCCAAACTTTGAACTTCAGAACTTCGTCATGTTGGGCTGAAGTTAATGATTGATTACTTTTTCGTTGTAGTTGGTTTGCTGCAAATTGGAAGTTTAATTAAACATGAGTTAGACGCACGAAATCTTATTCGATTTCAACAACTTTAACGAGGTTTTTGTTTTCATTATGACGGGATGCTTCCCTAAAAAAACTGATTAAGTATCAATCAATACATAGCCTACAGTATTCGAAGTTTCTGCAGACATTTCATGAAATTAATTAAAAAATTTACTTTTTGAAAAAGAGGTTTTCTAAAGAAAAGTAAAGGCTTCAGATCAGAAAGAAATAGAAACTTAAAAGAATTATTTTGCTATTGATGTATAAATGAAACCCACAACAAACAGAAATTAAACAAACAATTATAGCAAACAAACATACAATAGGCACTAACATAAATGAGTAAATAAATCTTAAAATGAGTGAAGCTTAAGCTTAATATGCAAATCAAGCTTGAAACTAACCAAGATCTCTACAAACAAGAGTTTATATTTCGCCTCCTCTCACTGTAAAAGTCTAAAACCTGCTGCATCATTGGCGCTTTACTGAAAACTATATGTCTTTTGAACTGTCTTGGAAATTACAAATAAAATCAAACTGAATGTTTTGTATATAATGCTATTAATTACTGAACGACCATCTGTTCAAGATTTTATTCTACTGTAATTTTATTTTTATTTTCAATGCTGCAATAACTGGAACAGAAAATATTTGCAATATAATTCGTTTTCAGTGCAGTATCAGTGACGTAGTAAGCTTTAGGCTTTTACAGCTACGAAAGGGGCTCAAAATTCTTTTGTGCAGTGAAACTATATTTGTCTTGAACAATCTTGGAAAAAACTACTAAAATTAAACTTGATATTCTCCATATTTTATGAGGATATTAATTGCTGAAAGCTCATCAATTTAGAATTTTATTCTAATGTAAATTTTATATTTATTTTCAAGGTCTTAATAAGCACAAAAGAAAATACTTGTAATATAATCCGTTTTCAGTAAAGCGCCAATGACGCTGTATGTTTTAAACTTTTACAGTGATAGAAGTAGGCAAAACCCTAACTCTTTTTTGCATAGATTTTGGTTAGTTTCAAGCTTGATTTGCACATTAAGCATAAGCTTCACTCATTTTAAGATTCATTTACTTGTAATAGTACTTTATGTTAGTACCTATTGTATGATTGTTTGCTATAATTGTTTGTTTAATTTCTGTTTGTTTTGGGTTTCATTTATACTTCAATAGCATAATGTTTTTGCTGGTTTTAAGCTTGATTTGCATGTTCTAAGCTTTACCTGTTTTAAGATTTTTTTATTCATTTACATTAGTACCTGTTGTATGTTTTTTGCCATGATTGTTTATTTAGTTTCTGTTCGTTTTGGGTTTTATTTATTCTTTAATAGTAATTTCTGGTCGCTTGAGATAGAGCTGTTGTAGGTTTCTATTTCTTCTGATCTTAAGTTTAATATGGCATTCACTTTTCTTTAGGAAACTTCTTTTTCAGAATTTTTCTTAAATTGATTTCTGTTCCCAAATAAATTAACAGTTTTGGCAAGAAGTAATAAAATTCAACTGAATATTTGATATATAATGTATTGATTGCTGAAACCTCACCAGCTCAAAATTTTGTTTTACCTGGGGCAGAATTTTAAGCTTTGAGGCTTCTAATCCCAAGCGTTTTTGCCGCTCCATTTTCGCAAGATTTTCGGGGGACTCCTCAAAAACTTCGGGAATAGTGGAAGCTGCAGGGCCTAGAGGGTCTATTGGTAAATCCTGGTCTGATTTCACTGCAATTTTTATTCTATTTTCAATGTTGTAATAAGTATAAAAGAAAATATTTTTAACATAACTCGTTTTAGTAAAACGCCAAATACGCTGTAGGCCTTGTGCTTTTATCATCAGGGAAACGGGCAGTAGCCATACTCTTGTTTATAGGGAAGAATATAGGTGTCTTGAACAGTTTTGGAAAGAGCTAATAATATTAAACTGAATTCCCATGATTTTTGGAATAGAATATTGTTAGTAAGTTTCTTGGGTCGGTGGGCGCCATTGAAGTGCCCACCGTTCAATTTTGATCCTTAAAAAGGTAACTAGAACTTTCTGTATCTAATCAAATGAGCCACCCCTGAAGTTTATACAACCACCCCTTATATAAAAACCTTACATACCCCTGGTGCATAATTTACGCCACTTGCCCACTGGCTCTGGGGGTTTGTATCAATCCCGGAGTTTGTTATTTTATCTTTAAACAATTTTGAAAAAAATGGCTATCTAAAAATTTTGATTGGATGTATTTGGGCAAAAGGGCCTTGGGAAGGGCTAGTTGCCCTCTGACAACTTTTGAATCTTAAAAAGGGAACTGGAAATTCCGATTTACCATCGAATGAGCTCCCTCTGAAGGTTATTCTACCATCCCTTCCATAAAAACCTTATATGCCCCCGGGGCGTAACTTACAACACTTGTCCCCGGGTTCTGGGGGCTGTAATATCCCTAGAATTTCTGTTGTATAATTTTTGGTCAATTTTGGACAAAATGGCTATGTAAATATTTCGAACCGATGCATTTGGGCAAAAGAGGGTTGGTGGGGAGGGTTGGGGGCTAGTTGATATTGGATTACTTTTGACTCTTAAAAAAGGAACTAAAACTTTGAATTTCTTATCATTTGAGTCCCCTCTGAAGTTTATACGATCACCTCTTCCGTAAAACGTTATATACTCCCGGGGCACAAGTTGCAACCCTCATATCCCCTGCGATTTGGATATCATCTCACTTCATTCTATTTATCAGTCGTGGTTGAACTTCGTTGATGTAAGGATGCTAGAGCATTTTTAAATGTATATATATATATATATATATATATATATATACATTTCTTACTCGTGTTGTGGTGATGACGGCCCTTGGACATAGGGCCGAAATATCCACTGAATTGATTTCCACTGTCTTGAAAAGATTTTCCCTATTGTTTCTACTTTGTGTTTGTTTGATATGGAAAGGCAGCGTGATCTTCGTCGCTATTTTTTGAATAAAATAGTTAATTCAAAATTTTGAACGGAAGCGTTTAAGGAAAAAATGGTGTGGGGGGGGCATATGCCCGTCGATCACTTTTGATGACTCTTAAAAAGGTAAATAGAAATTTCAATTTCTAATCAAATGATCCACCTCTGATGTTTATGTAACCGCCTCTTACATAAAAATTCATCTGCCCCGGGGCACAACTTACAACACTTCATCCGGGCTCGGGGGGATAGTGTCGAGCCCCGAATTTTGTTATTTGATCTTAAAACTATTTTTAACAAAATTGCTGATCAAAATTTGGATCAGATGCAATTGGGGAGAAAGGGACCTTGGGGTGGCTAGTTGCCCTCCAATCACTTTTGACTCTCTGGGCACTAGAAATGCCAATTTACAATTGAATGAGTCCCCTCCTAAGTTTATGCTACCATCCCTTCTATAAAGACCTTATATGGCCTCGGTGCATAATTTACAAAGCATACCCCCAGGTTCTAGTGGACTGTGTTATCCCTGGATTCTTTGTTATATAATTTTTGGTCTATTTTGAAGAAAATGGCTATATAAAAAATTCGATCAGATACATTTGGGGAAAGAGGGTTGGCGGGGTTGGGGGGGGGGGGGTGTTGGTGGACTAGTTGCCACTGGATCACTTTTGACTCTTAAAACAGGAATTAGAACTTTTAATTTCTAATTTATTGAGTCCCCTCCGAGGTTTATACGACCACTTCTTCCATAAAAACTATGTATGCTCCCAGGGCATAAGTTACAACCCTTCCCCTGGGCTCTGGCGGGGGGGGGGGTGCTGACCCCGAATCGTTGGACTATTTCAAACAGACTAGCAGTCTCAAAATTTTTATCGGATATATTCAGTGAAAAAAGGGTGTGTGTGTGTGTGTGTGTTTTTGAGGAGGAGGGGGGGGGGGTCGCTAGATACCTTCCGATTCCTTTTGACTCATAAAAAGGTAACTAGAACTTTCAATTTGCAATCAAATGAGCCACCTCCGAAGTTAATAGGACCTCTCCTTGCATAAAAACATTATATACCCCCGGGTTATAGCTTAAAGCCCTCTGGCTCTGGGGGGTTTGTGTCGACCAAGGAGTTCCTTTCTGATCTTTGAACTATTTTTAACAAAATATTTATCTCAAAATTTTAACCGGACGGAAAAGGGTGTAGGGGGGGGCTAGTTGACCTCTGATCACTTTTGACTCTGAAAAGGGCACTAGAATTTGCGATTTTCAATCGAATGAGCCCTCTTTGAATTTTATACGACGACCCCTTTCATATAAAGTGCCTCTGGAAAAAAATTACAACACTGGATCCGTATGGCCCTTACTATAGGCAAGGCTATACCATTGCCTCTGATTCTCGTGGTTTATTTTGTCCCTTGAAAGGGAGCTGGTCCCTCTTAAAAAACTACCCCATCACTCATCAGCCAAAGTGTTTCTAAACTGCATGACATGGCACTGATTTATTATTATTCTTTTTTAGCTGGTTTGGCGTAAACTAGAAGACAATTCACATGTTTAGCAACACTGCCAGTTGTTCAGTGACAATCAGATAGACAATCATTGTGCCATCTAGTTGTGAACATTCCGTATGTGTTTTACTTGACAGGATACGTATACCGTCCGTTATGAAGTTTATAACTTTTTTAGAGTCATCTTCAATTGCTTTTTTTTTTTTTTTTTTTTTTTTTTTTACTAGATATGCTCTTTTATAGGCCATGATTTTTGGTCCCAGAGTTGCCTAATTTTGAGTAGTTTTGGTAACAGAATTTAGAAATTTGTTTTCTGTATAGAATGTTAAGATTTTTTGGATTTTATTGTTTGTTTGTTAAGCTAAAGCTCATTTGTGTATGATTTACTATTTGGTAAGTTGGTAAGTATGTTCTGTAATTTGGTAAGCTACTATCTTGAATATTCAGCCTAATCATAAACTTACAGAAATCATGAATAACTAATATAAAAAAAATAAACTATAGCTAAGTTTACTATTCCAAATTAACCAATGAATTTCTGACCCTGATCTTAGAACAGAGGACAGAACTGCTTATTTAAATCCAGAAATGACTATCATCCCTTAAGCTCACAACTCTAAAGGTGACTAGAGTTAAATATCTGACAACTCCGTATTTTTTTAAGCGATGATTTTTTTTTCATTTCCTGTTTCTTTTATTCATTAACCTTCTAATGAAGATGAAAAGGTTACACTTAAAAGAGAGAAATAAATTACCAGCCAAGTGGGAGACCTATCCCCATTAGAGATATTTACTGCTGGAGACTACCAGAGGTACTGATAAATAAGAATAATCCAACCCTATCACCTTTCCCCAATAAGCAACTTTCTAAGATTTATCATAGAATTCGGTCTGGATCAAATGGGCTAAATTTTCAGGCGTTTTCTTATCCCTCTTCCCCCCTTTGCAGGTCTTGTAATCTTAAATTGAAACAATTGACCATTGCATATTTGAATGTAATATGCTGACGTCTGCACAGTATACCCTGCAATGTTGAATGATTCAAAACACCACAAAATCTCACTATCAGCCAAGAGTATCGCTGACCATACCTGCACACAGAGCACAGAACTCAATTTATATTCTCTTATAATTCAACTCCTTGTATCAAAAGATTTACTGCAAGAAATCTGAGCAGATTCAAGAAAAATAAGGACAAACCAACTCAGTAGCTCTGTTCATCTCACAGAGTGAGTCAAAAGAAAAAGGGCTAAATAGTCTCGACTAAAAAGCCCGCGACCGCTGAAAAAGAAGAAGAAATTATATACTATATACCACCAAGAGTTTTCTTTCTTGTTTTATTATTATTATTACAAGGTGTACCTGTCTCATGGCCTAAGCTGAGCACCCCCTCACCTCTCCTTGGCACTATGATCTGTCAGATACTTGTGTGTCATGTTGCTCGGTTGTCAGAGTCTCTTCCAATTGTCCAAAGCGGTTGAAAAAATTCGGTTCTCCATCCGTTTATCTCTTTTTCCACCATGTCAGCAAATGCTGCTGATCAGCTCTACGTCTATTTTGACTGCATCACTTTTACTTTATTTACTTGTCCTCCCCACTTTTAATAAAAAAGTAAAAAAAAAGGTAAAGGATGCGGCCTTTAGACTTTACAGTCCGTACCGGCGGTGCTGATCTCCGTTTCTTGGTCCTTCAGCCAGGAAGTGCAATGGGGGGTTGGGGGCCAGCCAACCTGTGCTTTCGCACACCCTTCCTGTTTACCTTCCCCAGATTTCTCCAGGTACCCATTTAGAGCTGGGTCGACTCTGGCTAAGCTTACATGATCACGCCACTGACCCCCGTCCCAAACTGAAGAATTGGGTACACCGGGATTCGAACCCATGTCCTCTCAGACACAGGATCCCGAATCCAGCGCACCAACCCACTCGGCCAGGGCGGCTTTATAAACACTTTTAATACTGTTATAAGCAGGGTATTATTGTTATTATTTGTATTATTTCTTAACGAAATGTATCATTCTGTACAAGAAATGTACTATTAAGACTAATTTAGATAATGGTCACCATTTCTGGATCAACTAGAAATGGCATTTTTTTTTTTATCACTTGCCAGTTTTTTTAACACCTTTTTAAATTTTTTATTACTTTGGGCCGTGGTTCGTCATTTACTAGATTGGAGCTACCGCTGCAACCATGAATATTACTGGTCTAACGGTAAATGCATCAAATTGCGTGGAACTGCTCCAGAAATCAGGCAATTGTAATATTTGCCAAAATTACGCCTGAGATATGGCACTGGAAGTATTAAAATAATTGAACTATTAAAAAGTTGAATTAACTATTTTTGATGGCTTACATATAGGCTAAGATATTTTGGACAAATAAACAAGGAAAGATATCTGATTTTATTTTCTCTTGAACTTTTATATATGTTATTTTTATTGACCTCCGAGACCAAGGTAGACACCCAATTTGAGATAAGAAAAAAGTCAACAAAATCTACTTATTTAAGACACAAGTTATTTTGAGTTTTAAATGAACAAACTACTTTTATTTAATTTAGTAAGAAAAATATAGATATGGATGTTTTGTTCAGTTTCGAATCATGCGCTCAACTATGGTCTTTTGTTTGTCATTTCTGCAAAAATTCTTCAAATTAATTTCAGTGCTTCCGTTTCTTCTTCATGAGACTGTAGAGACCATCATAAAGTTGCGTGAATTATTGTAGAAACTAATTACTTAAAAACTGTAGTATATACTGTAGATAGCACTGCCATCTGTTGTTCTCAGCTAAAAGAACATCGTTTGCAAGGATTACTAAGTTTCACCAACTACTCACTTAGATGGCCTTAGTTTTGATTTTAACTTTCAGTCATTTATAAGGATTTCTTATGAGTTGTAAGGTGTTTGTTTCACCACTGTGCCCCTTCTGATTTTATGCATTTCGTAATATTTGACCAGAAATCTCGCTTGCGATATACGTTGCATTAGTCAATAGATTTTGCTTTCTAAAAGATCTGAGGGTGATGCAGTCTGATATTGAATGCACACACCCTGCAAAAAAAGAAAGAAAAAGCAAAACATGCCAATATTTTCTGTCGATCAATGTAATTATAAATTGCTTCACGTGTTCATGATAGAAATTGCCCTCGGGCGCTCAGATTCTGCATTTTTTTCTGTTCTTAAGTGGCCCAGTATTTATATAATTAGAGCCTTATGTGAGTCAGGATTATTGTCACAATGAAGGTTCGAGTGATTTGACTATAGTTAGTTAAATTCCTGTCTTCGAACGGATAAGTAAACCTATAGGATTCTAGAATTTTAACTGTTATATTTCTGTTTAGAGAAATGTTAAGCTTTAGAATGCTTTTCTAAAAGGATTAAGCCGAATTAAACTCCAGAACTAAGTATTTTGTTGCGGAAAAAAGGGGCAATTTTTATAAATTTTTCCTATTGTACCACAGTACAATACCATGGGGCTATGGTTGGCAACACATAGCCCCAAATTTGATTCCGAATACCGCATCGGTGGCTGACCATTCTGCCACATATCCTTGTAAACAACAAAATGAAAGTAAAACCTGGCTTCTTGAACGTCAATTTGACGCTCTATGGGCCATCAGTGGCTTTAGGGGATTTTTATTTTTTTGTTTTTATTGCTTTTTTTACAATTTTTTTCTATTTAATTTTATTTTTCAGTTTTTCATTGAACGTTGGTTCTTTCATATTATGATCGCCACAATAGAGCCCATCTATGAAAGAGGGATATGGTCTCATAGTAAAGAGAGGAATTAGGGTACGGGCGAATTAGCTATAAAAAAAAATTACCTTGCAAACCTTGTACCACAGTACAATACCATGGGGCTATGGTTGGCAACACATAGCCCCAAATTTGATTCCGAATACCGCATCGGTGGCTGACCATTCTGCCACATATCCTTGTAAACAACAAAATGAAAGTAAAACCCGGCTTCTTGAACGTCGATTTGACGCTCTATGGGCCATCAGTGGCTTTAGAGGATCTTTATTTTTTTGTTTTTATTGCTTTTTTTACAATTTTTTTCTATTTAATTTTATTTTTCAGTTTTTCATTGAACGTTGGCTCTTTCATATTACGATCGCCACAATAGAGCCCATCTATGAAAGAGGGATCTGGTCTCATAGTAAAGAGAGGAATTAGGGTACGGGCGAATTAGCTATAAAAAAAAATTACCTTGCAAACCCAACCAGGACTGCCACTACCTGGGATTTTTTCGAAGATACTAAAAATTCAGTCGAAATTTGGATCCTTGGAAATAGCATACAACACCGAAAATTACTCTAAAGAATCAGTTTAAATATATATATATATATATATATATATATATATATATATATATATATATATATATATATATATATATATATATATATATATATATATATATATATATAATATGATTTATTGTCCTTTTAAAGATATGGATTCAATCCGCAACCATACAACAATAAATACTTGGCGACCTTGTGTTTTTCCATAGGGCTCAACCATATCAAATCTACTATCAAAATATATTAGTTCTTCCATGTTAGACTAAAGAATGAGTAAAATATACCACTAAGTTAGTTAACCTATATCGGAATTAATTCAAATTTTATAAGAATAAAATTAATTGAAGAATAAAAAAAAATAAAGGATCTAAAGCCAAACTAGCTAGCCATGACAAAACAAAGAAATAAATGTGGAAACGACAAAATGGTCTATGGTTAGTAGAAGGAAACTAAGAGAACAAGAATAAAAACGAATATTTCGCCCGTATATAACAAGGAGTCTTTAGCCTAGAAATAAAAAACAACTTGAATCTAAAACTAAAATAACACATACTTATTTTTGACTATCCATAGTTAAAACACATTTTATCCATAGTTTTGTTCTTTTAAAGATTATATGAGCACATAGATCTATGGAACCTATATGTCTTTACTAATACTAAAAGTACTAATAAAGTATAATAGAATAATATTATATAAAAATAATGATGAAAAAATTAAATACTAACGTCCTTGTAGGAAATCAAGTCAAATTGGATGCGGGAATCTTGAAAGGGTATTTTGGAATTCCAAGATACTGGGATTATTAGAAATATTAATATTTTAGAAATACAAATATGAACATAATAATGGAAGTGGGTCGGAGGGTACGCAATTCGTGGCAAAAACTAGCTGACCAATAGATATGAAACAGAACTATACGTTTGGTCACTCCTCTTGATTTTTTCAATGGTATAAGTATCTCAAAAGATCAGGGCTTTCTCTTGTTAAGTATTGACAATTGGTCAAATTAATTGGCAATTTATCGCAAAATTAAGCTGACCTGCATAAATTATACAGTTGACAAGAAAACTTCAAAGATACGTTTCATGTTTTTTTGGCCATCATTAGCAAGCTGCAGTTTATGCAAAAGTTGTTTCTAAGTATCTTGAGAACAGAATAATAAATAATAGTTTAAATTTAATAATAGAACGCGATTAGCTGAAGATTGTCGTTGGCATTTGAAAAAAATTTCATATAAAGTCTTTTGAATTATAGCCACTGTTTAGAGTGCTGGATTCTTGACTGTAGAAACTTGATGCCTTTTATTTTTTTGTAGTTGAACTGTTATGTGTATTTGAATAAGTAGTGTATTGTTCAGGTTACTCTTTGCTTTTCTCGTTTTTAAATTTTTCCCTATCAAATTATATAAGCAAAATTTGACTTTGTGAAAAATCCTTAAAGAGTCACTTAGGCCCAAGAAATTCTCATACTTATTTTTAGAAGAGTTTAATTTCCTCCAATTCTCATTTTTGATAATCATATTTAGAAGTCCCATGTTTTGATTTCATTGGGGATAAGTATTTTGAATACTCTGTACTATCTATTGAATACTCGTTACAATTTTTACTTATCTTTTGTAAGAAGTACCTGTCAATTATTTCGTCTTCCATGTCCTTTTTTTTCTTTTAATGCTTGTAATGTCATTAAAAGATTTTCTAGATTAGCATTTGTTATGTTCTCATTTCTGGTGTTTGGCTTGTTTAAAAAAAAAAAAATTGGAATTTTGTTTCTTCATTTCGAAATTAGGGTCGTTTTATGAGCTACCCTGAATTAAAACTGGGGGGGGGGGGGCATCGGTTTCGAAAAGTTGAGTCAAACTTTGATGGTGTGTTAAAAAACACTGTTTCCTATACTTAATTTTTAATTAAGTTAATTTTTAATTCGTTAAATTTTTAATTTTTTATTTTTTAAAGTTAATTTTTAATTCGTTAAATAAGACCCTATACAAGATGGAATAAGCACTGCTTTGGCCATTATGGCTAACAACATTGGAATTGCTTTTTTCTCTTTGTAGTGTCAACAATTGCTTTCTGGACAAACTTTCTTTGATATTTTGAAGAAAGTAGAGACATGATTGAAACTTTTGGAAATGAGCTCAAATATCAGCCACAAAGAATCCTGAAAGATTCATTCACCCAGCTCAATTTATCTTTGAAATATAAAAGAAAGCTTGTCCGGACAGCGAGTATTGCCTGGTAAGATATCCCCACTGAAACCCTCAAATAAAATTGTAAATACAAAATAAAGGTGACTTCTTAATGTTGATATTCATTCCGGTATAAACACTAGGAGGTGCCTTTCATTGGAATTTCTTTACCTCGTGAGTTATTGTGGCTTTACCTATCTGCCTTAACATGGGAATTCCTATTTTTCTCTGTGATGTCAATAATCACTTTCTTGGTCTTTGATATTTTAAAGAAAGTAACAGAGACAGGCGAATAAGACTTTCAGGAATCAGCCCAAGTATCATCCCTAAGAATATTAGTCACTAATGATCTCTCAGCCCCCAAAAATCCCTGAGAGTATCAGCCACTAATGATCCCTCGGCCACTAAAAATCTCCTTTACTTATATTTAGATATAAAAACAATTTGTTCAATATCAAGGTCAAATATGTATCTTTAAGCTCAATTTATCTTTAAAATGTAAAACAATGTTTGTCTAAAAAGTGAGTATCGGCCGTAATTTTTTTCGTAAGATACTTCCACTACAACTCTCGGATAAAATTTTTAATATAAGATAGTTACCTTCATAACATGAAACAAAAAATCCAGTGTAATATAAATATCCATGCAAAAACATATTTTTTTTTTTATTTCAAAATATGCATTTCTACATCCGATTGCTCAATTATTATTAGATTCCTTTACTTCCTCGTTTACTATTTTTAGTTTGTGAGTTAAAATCGCATTCAGACTTGCCAAATTCTTTTTCGAATACTAAAGATTATTTATGCTATTGGACGTTTTTAAAATATGCTATTAAAATTATTTAACTTTTTTTGTGGCTGGCAATCATTTCTCATTTTTATTTTTTACTGGATTTCTTTTTGTCACAAAACCCAACTATTATCTTTTAATACAAATACCTTTTTCTTCACTATGAAGCTGGTGAAGTGCTGAGTAAGGTAATGTACCTGTTATTGACAAACTACCTTTTTATCGGCAATTACCGTGCTGGCGTCCCTTAGTTATGGATAAATTACTGGCATTTTATGGGACACGTGTAGTTGCCAGTAGGCGGTTCAAAAAGAACGTCTGCTTGGGGATAATTCCAAGATGTCAGTGTTGTTCATATAAAAGCGGTAAATTTTAAAAATTTATAGTGCACGCACTACAATTTTTTATCTTTCTTTAATTCCAGTAAGTCAAATTCAAATCGTCTGTTTTTAAGTCAAAATCGTTTTGGCTGGTGTGCTACCTACTACATCACCTTGAGAGAACTAGTTGATTATAATAAGGCTGTAGGTGGAGAAGGGGTCAAGACTTCGTTCCCCCTCCTCAAATCTCGTGATTTTTCGATGCTGTATCCCCTTGCGAAATAAATATTTTCTCGTGTGTATGCTTGTTGTGTTAGTATTTAACGAATCAATATTTCTCTAATGACTAGTTATTAGCCGATTGAAATTGGAAGTTAGAAAAAGAAAAAAAAGATCGTTAAAGTAAGTTAAAAATCGTTGAAAAAAAGATCAGACCCGTTTGTGACATTTTTATAGCACACGGACTCCGATGTAGCTACGGCTCGGCTATCATGAACTTAGTCAAGAGTAGTGCGTTTACTGCGATATTTCAGTATTTCCAAAAGGATCTAAAAATAATTACTTTATTTTTAAAGCAACGGTTAAGTATATCCACTTGGCTTTTGTTTTGTTCGTTGTGCTAAGCTTTTATCGGAAAAAATGTCATGCTTATGGGAATTTCATTTATGTGCTGTTGCAATCTAATGGCTTTTATGGGTAGAATGTTATACTTAAGACAGTAAATTGGATCAATAATACTTTATAATTGTTTTGTACAATTATGCTCCAATTTTAGCCACTGCAGGAGTCTGTATTCTGAAATTGACGGTTTTTTTTGTTCAGCTTACACTATTTGGCTACTGAACCCTCTAAATTTTTCCAAAAATGTTAAATTTTAGTAAATTGCCTGTAAATTTTCAAAAAGTGCTAAATATACTTTTATTGTAAATAATTTATCATTTTCTCGTTTGAGAGAATTCAGAGGAAAAAATGTAGATGACATTATGTCTTGTTGCATTATAGTGTTATTTGTATCTTGCCGCGAACTGATCAGCTGATCTTGTTTTGATTTTTTCATTGAGTGACATGATATTTAGTGCAAACATTCATTTTTATTGTTAAAATATGTAGCTCATTGTTTCCTATTTAATAGTTTGTGCTTTAGTTCTTTATGTCTAATTTTCCACCTGTTTATGATTGCCACCTTGCCGAGTTTAAATACTAGATAGGTGATTCAGGCCAGGCCCGTACTCAAGAATAGTTTTTCAAAGGATGCCGGACAATAGTAAAAACCATAAAGGGGTAGAAGCAATATTAAAAACAAATTTTATTCCTTGATTTGAATTAGAATTGCCGAGATATAGATTTGGGAAGGTGAAAGGGGGGGGGGCGAGGCAACCTCCCCGTGCGCACACCCGTTATATCAATTATGATGTGTATTTTGATGGGTCAAATAAATTTTTTTTAGCATTTGCAGACTTCTGACACCAAAACACAGCTGAAAAAAAAAACTTACCAATGCCTTCATGAGGATTAATTTGTGTATTATAGTGATATTTCATCTATAATACAATGAAAATCTATGGATTTGTTTCATAGCTACAGTGCTTAAACTGCACTTATATTTGTTTATTGTGTAAAGTATTTATTTGACAGGCATTATTCATAAGTTCTTGCAGTTATGCCCATTTCTTTTTATTGATCTTTCACTGTTACGACTGGAATATCAGTTTTGGTCACTTACCTCTATGAGTCTGTGTCTTAAAAGTTTTTATTTTGATCTTGATATATTTTAAAGCTCAGTTTTGGCAAAAATGGTAGTTTTTTCGCTGAAAAACGACCATGTGATGTCGTTATATGAATCCCAACTAATATGTCTACTTGAAAGCAGCATTTTCTGTAAGCACTGCTGTAAATTTCTTGAAAATAGACTGTTAAGAAGAATATCTCCTATTACTACAACTAGCAACTCACCGCAGCACCAAGCTACCTGAGGTCAACACAGCTACGCACGCTCCTCCTCCATCCCAATTCATTCAAGAAGCTCCCATTTGCCTTAAATCTTTCTTTACGACATTCTCCCACCCCAATCGCGGACGAACTGCTTTCCGTTTGGCCATAGATGGTTGGCCGAAAAGGACAATCTTTGACAAGAAGAATGTTAGTTGTTCTAAAAGCAATAGTGTTTTTATTAGGTCAATCTTGGTTTATTTGTTCATTCAATTGTAGGTAAACCTGGTTATACAGCACCTGGTTATAGGCCAAATTATAACACTTGGTTATAGGCCAAATTATAACACTTGGTTATAGGCCAAATTATAACACTTAGTTACAGGCCAAGTTATAGAATACGCTAGGTTGGAAAGTTAAAACTAGTTGTGTTTATTTGGTTGAATTAATTAATAAGGAAATTAATTGAATTAATTAATAATTATTATTAAATAATTAATATTAATTTATCAAATTAATTAATGAGGTTGTGGAAAAACTATGAGTCTTTCACGCATGATTTTGATCTTTGATTTTGATCTTTGAATATTTGACAAGAAGAATGTAAGTGGTTCTGTGGTTTATTTGTTCATTCAATTGTAGGTAATTTAAGCCGGTCAGATAACCTACAAAAAGAGGCACTCCGCACTGAGTATCTCAATTGGTTTTGCTAGACGCTGTACCTCCGCTTGGATTGACCTCCTGATGGAGGCTATTGTTGAAAATTTCTCTGTTGATGCCTGTAAAAGGTAGTACAACAGATGTAATTCTAAGGATGAAAAAACGTAGATAATAAGGTCATTTGACATTGGTAATATATGTAATCAAAATACGCCATAAAACTTGGACAACATTAAAGTGATTGTAATTAAACTGAAAGCGGACTTAAGTTTTCAACCTTTGTGTAAGTTTCCTCTTCTTAAGTAACTATGGCAACAGTTCGATCTATCCCCTCTTCTGAACCAGACAGTATATTAAAAAATTTCTAACTTTTTACTTTAAGAAAATTTCTATTTATCACATTTCTGGTGTCGCTTCTAGTTCAACTGTATTCCAGCCCCCTCCCCCCAGAGCCTTTATATAGCCCTTGGCTGTATATAAAAGTCTTTTTTAAAGCTACTATTTTGGACATGATCTACTTTTAAGTTCTGGTAGGAGTTGGTAATTTTTGCTTAGGAAAATGGCCGAATGACATTGGTTTTTGAGTTTTAGTTGGTATCTCTCATTGAAAGTGGAATTTCTGAATTGAAATTGTTATTATAAATTGTTTCTCGGAAAAATATTTGCTAAAAATACACACAACAATAATGCGTTTTTTGCTCTACTAACGGGAAGTTTTACTTTATTTTAACGTTATCGTGCCAGTCTTATGAATAATTTTTTTTTTTGCTCCGATCCAAAATCATTGAACAGATAATTGACCTTGATTCGGTCATGCGTAAAGCGGAACCGAAATTCTCTTCTTAAATCCGAAATGTTTGAAGATTTGATTGAGCTTGTTCTGATGAGGTAAATTCACAAAAAGAGTTTGATCTATTCTGAAAAATTATAAGCCTTTGCGCTAGATCGGCTTCTGACGGCTTTATGCTGAGTTGCTAGTAGTAGTAAATTAAAAAGAAGTAAACTGAATATTTGCCCACATGAACAGTTGCGTAATTTCGTCAAAATCCTGAGAAGGGGCCAAAGTTGAACCCAGTTTTCCCATATCAGGTGAAAATGACAGTGAAAACTGAAGAATGAGTCATATATCACCATAAAGGCAAAGATATACTAAAAAAAACTGACCCGTTTCCCTAGATACTTGAATTATACATGCTTGTCTCAATTTTAACAAGATTTTTTTTTTTTGCAGAAATTAAATTTCAGCTAGGGAGGAGGCAAACTTGGGTCTGGAGGGTGCAGTTGCCCTCCCCCTTCCTCCATAGCGAATTACGGCCCTGCACGTGAAGATATTTTGTTGTTCATTAGGTGACATGAAATCCAGCTTCCCTGTTTAGCATAATTTTTCCTTTAGGTAGTGTTTTCGAAAGATTTGCGGTATTAGTATAGAGGTGGCTAATATTTAAACTCCGAAGGTGGTAGTTTCTTTTAACTTGGTTCTTTCCTATTCTTAATGTAAATTAGTTATACTTTTTTTCTTTTTAAGAAGGTACAAATTGTATGCTTAAATACCCTACACCAGTTACCATGTCCGTCCATATTAGAAATGATTTATTTTTTTGTGGAGTGAATAAAGTGTTGAGTATGAGCCTCTTTATTTTTTTTATATAGCAATAGTGCTAAAATTCTTCATTGCAAATATGGATTTAAAATGGAACAATTGCGAGAAAAAAGAGAAAGAAATAATTACTGATGTCTTAATATACCTTTAAAGTAAGTCGTATTTGGCTCTGGCCTACAGGAATAATTGTAGAAATGGCATAATTTATCATTTTATTTCCCTTAAAGATATATAGAAACAGGCCTAGTCACTGTTTGTGTGTATTAGCAAGCCCTATCCAACTTATCGGCCTAACACCGATAGTTCCTCGGATGGGATTAAATAAAAAAAACAAATAGTTTTTTTAACTGAAAGTAAGGAGCGACATTAAAACTTCAAACGAACAGAAATTACTCCGTATATAAAATGGGTTTTCCCTTCCTCAACGCCTCGCTCTTTACGCAAAAGTTTTTAATTGTTTAAAAAATTATAATTGTGGCAAAGAGTCAAACTTTAGCGTAAAGAGCGAGGGATTGCGGAGGGGAAAACCCATTATATATACGGAGTAATTTCTGTTCGTTTTTAGTTTTAATGTCGCTCCTTACTTTCAGTTAAAAAAAAAATAGTTTTTTTATTTAATTTCTGAACGTTTTTGAACTAATGCATGTTTAATTTTGGCTCTCCGCACATAAATTATTAAAATAAAATTTGCATACTAATTCTCTTTTTGTCTAAATGGCTTTCTCTTAATTTTGATCGGATGATTTTGAGAAATAAGGGGTGGGGAAGGAGGCGTAGTTGCCCTCCAATTTTTGGGTTACTTAAAAAGGCAACTAGAACTTTTAATTTTTAACGAACGTTTTTATTAGTAAAAATATACGTAACTTAAGAATTAACTTACGTGACATACTTTTATATTCTTATATTTTTATTATGTATATGAGGGGGTTTGTCCCCTCTTTAATACCTCGCTCTTTACACTAAATCTCAAGTTTTGTCCCAATTCTTTAAGAATGACCCCTGAATCAGAAAGGCCGTAGAATAAGTAGTTGAAATTACTAAAAATACTTTAGCATAAAGAGCTATGTATTTATCTCCTCCTAAATATCTCGCTCTTTATGTTAAAGTATTTTTAGAACCCCTCATATGCTTAATAATCTCTGTTCGTTTTAAGTTTTAATGCTACTCCTTACTTTCAATTGAAAAAAAAACTTTTTCATGTTTATTTTTTCATTGTTTTTTTTTATAGTAATGCTAGAAAATCCTGTGCCCTTTTCATTGAGTTTCTCTTCCCCCATGACATATTCTTCCAAGGAAAGATCCTCCCACATAGCCCCCTCCCCTCAACCCAACCCCCCAAACCAAAAGAATCCCCCCTGAAAACGTATGTATACTTCCCAATAACCATTACTGTATGTAAAAACTGGTCAAAGTTTGTAACTTGCAGCCCCTTCCCCAGGGACTGTGTGGGAGTAAGTCATCCCAAAGACATAGTTATTATGGTTTTCGCTATGCTGAACAAAACGGCTATCTCAAAATTTTGATCCGTTGACTTTGGGAAAAAAATGAGCGTGGGAGGGGGCCCAGGTGCCCTCCAAAATTTTGGTAACTTAAAAAGGGCACTAGAACTTTTCATTTTCATTAGAATGAGCCCTCTTGCGACATTCTTGGACCAGTTGGTCTATGCAATGACCCTTGGGAATACGAAAAAAAAAAAAAAACTAATAAACACGCACCCGTGATCTGTCTTCTGGCAAAAAATGCGAAATTCCACATTTTTGTAGATAGGAGCTTGAAATTTTTGCTACAGGGTTCTCGCATACGCTGAATGTGATGGTGTGATTTTCGTTAAGATTCTATGACTTTTAGGGGGTGTTTGCCCCTATTTTCAAAAATAATGAAAATATTCTCAGGCTCGTAACTTTTGATGACAAAGACTAAATTTGATGAAACTTTATACTTAAAATCAGCATAAAAATCCGATTCTTTTGATGTATCTTTTAGCATCAAAATTCCGATTTTTAGAGTTTCGTTTACTATTGAGCCGGGTCGCTCCTTACTACAGTTCGTTGCCACGAACTGTTTGATCTGTTACAGGTAAGATGCAACGCTACAGCGTTTAAAGCTAGATGCAACCCTAGAATGAAGAGCCATAAGGCTTCAATGTATTATTATTTGTTTTTCCCAGAGGCACCATATGGAAGGGGTGGTCGCAGACACTTCGGAGGGGGCTCATAAGATTGGAAATCGAAAGCTCTACCTCCCTTCGTAAGAGTTAAAAATGACCTGAGAGCAACTAGCCACCCTCTAGGCCCTTCTGTCCGCGAATGTATCTGATCAAAGTTTTTAGACAGGTGTTTTGTTCAAAATAGTCCAAAGGTCAAATATCTATGCTTCCAGGTTTACAAAGCCCCCCATAGCCCCTGAAGCAAGGACTGTAGCCTAAGCAATGCAAGTTGCCCTTTGTTAACATATAAGGTTCTTCTGGAAGGGGTGTTCGTATATGGAGGCTCACTCGATTGGAAATCGTAAGTTCTAGTTGCCTTTTTAAGAGTCAAAAGTGATCGGAGGGCAACCAGCCTCCCCCATGCCCTTTTTTTCCAGATATATCTGATCAACTTTTTTAGATTGTCATTTTGTTCAAAATAGCCCAAGCGTAAAAAGACTATGCTTCTGGGGTTGACTCCCCCCCATCCCGCTGGACAAGGGTTGTAAGGTATGTAAGTTACCCATTCTTATCATATAAGGTTTTCGTAGAAGGGGTGGTCGTAAAAACATTGGAGTAGGTTCAGTCGATGGGAAGTAGAAAGTTTTAGAGCCCTTTTTAAGAGTCAAAAGTATTCGGAGGGCAGCTAACTCCCCACGCCCTTTCTCCCCAAATGTCTCTTATCAAATTTCCGAGACAGCTGTTTTGTTTAAAATAGTCACAATATAAAATAAATATGCCTCAAGGGTTCGTTAAAACCCCCATCTCCCGGGGCAAGGGCTGTAGCCTAAGTAATGTGAGTTGCTCATTGTTAGCATATGAGGTTTTATGGAAGGGGTGTTCGTATAAACTTAGGAGGCGGCTCATTCGACTGGAAATCGAAAGTTCTATTTCCTTTTTTTAAAATCAAAAGCAATTGGAGGGCAACCAGCCATCGTCAGGATGAATTTTTCCGAATGCACCTGATCAACTTTTTGAGATAGCCATTTTGTTCAAAATAGTTTAAGTTGTAAAACAATTGGACTTCTGGGATTCAGATTCCCCTAGCCCCCCAGACAAGGGCAGTAAGTTAGTTAAGCAAGTTACCCATTTTTTATATATAAGACTTTATGGAATGTCTGGTCTCATAAACTTATGAGGAGGCTCATTCTATTAGAAAACGAAGGTTTTAGTTCCCTTCTTAAGAGTCAAAAGTGATCAGAGGACAGCCAGCCCCCTCCGTGTTTTCCCCCAAATGCATGAAGTCATAATTTTAACATAGTCATTTTGTTCCAAATGTCAAATAACTATGCCTCCGGGGGGACACCCCCGGCCTTTGGGACAAGGGCTATTAGTTATGCAAGTTTGCCTCGTGTTAGTTATGCAAGTTTGCCTCATGTTAATATATCAGGATCTTTATTGTAAAAGAGGCATGTTTGATTCTCGGTCTCCAAAAAGGCTTAAGGTATTAAGGTGAAACTTAAGGAAATGGCAAGAGGTGTGCTGAACGCAATCAAAACACACTATGTGCTTCCTGGTTGTGGAAAGGGAATATTAGTAATATCTAAAGGACGACTAAATGTATTAAGTTAAAACTTTAAAATATGTAGAGGAAATATTGAAGAGACATTGGAGGGCAATCAGGCCCCCATCCTTCCTTGCTCCTTTAGGTGCTCCCTATGCTCAACACTGATTGAAATTTTGGAATTGTCTTTTTTACTAAAATTAGTCAAAAGGTGTAATAGATATACTCCCAGGGATTCCGTGCCTTCCATAGCCCCAGGGTAAGGATTGGGAATTATGCAATTTGCCCGTTGTTTACGTGTAGGATTTATCATTAGGAAAAGGAAAAAATCCGTTTCGGGGTGTATCAGAAAAGGCAAATGGCATTAAGGTGAAACTAATGGAGATTATTGAAGGGCATATTGTACTAAATCAAAAGGCACTAAGGGCATCCAGTTTATCAAAAAAGGTGATCTGCAATCAGGGGTGTCCCGAAGGGGAGGAGTGCCCCGCCCTTCCAATTTTTTCGGCAGTCGGTAAAATTCTCGCCGAAGGCGATAATTTCGGCAGTAACAGGTATTGTGGAAAAGACACGGTGCCCGTTTCTATTATTTCTTTTTCGTTTATTTGTATATAGCACGATTTAACGCATGTGTTTGATTCCCATTCGCTATCCATTTTATTTGGATTCGGTATTTTTATCACACTAGTTCCGTCTAATTAAAAAAATTCGGTAATTTAACGTGTTCATTTGATTCCCACTCATGATCGAATCCGGTGAATTCGTAGTTGTATCGGAGTAGTTCCATTCATTTGCAAATAGATAATTTGACATGTTCATCACAATCCATTGGACTCCAAATGTAACTCATTAAACACTCGCAAATTTTTGCTGTTGTAGGCAGTTAAAAAAACAACCAAATTCGATTGTTCCACTTGACCTGGTCTGTCACTAAATTTGTCAAAAATTTTTCTTGGCTCCTATCTGATCCGTAGCCAAACTTGTTGAATTCGAGCTTTAGGCTCATTCCGGTATTGATTTGCATTGGCTTAGTACTTCTACTTACAAGACTCAATAATTTCTGCTGGTTCACATTCATTACTTAACTGTGTAGTTTGGTTATTAATCAGAAATCCGACTGAGAAGGTTAACGGAGCATTGCAGACAAATGGATAAAATGGTAGAGAATTCACAACGTAATATTACGACAAAAAAAAATCGAAAAAGTAAAATTTTGCTTTTTGCACAAAAACTTTAAGCAATTAAGTCATTAGGTTATGGGACAAAAGGCTTTCAATGATTTCTGTTTTCCTCCGTATTTTTTAAAAAGAAAAAAAATACTTAAATCATACTGAGCTTGAGACTATCCAGCCAGAAGTCGTCATTTCTTAGTCATTTTATTTTGTGAAAATGCATGATCAAATATTTTGACCTTTCTGCTGGAAATTCTCTGTTAACTTAGGAGGGAAACATAAATTTCTCCAGAAATCTGAAAGATGATTGAGTACTTGTCTGTTAACGGGAAACACTCAAGAATAAGCTATGTAAGATCTGACTGAAACCGGTTTGCCTCTCTGGGATCGTTTATGATTTGTTTATTTTGATTGAGAAAAACTACATTGTATGTATATTTTTATTAAATATTTTATATTTAGAGGTGATTAGGGGTTTAGTTAGATATTTAATATAATGCATTCAGCGCGGCCTGCTTTCCAAATCCTGTGTTGTAGTTTCCATAATTTGTTACTTAAGTACTATATTATTATTATCATGTTTTGGTACATTTCACTAGAATTAACCTAACTTCACTTATTGGGTGTGTTGGTTCGATTGACAAATGACCAATGATTTTCGACTCGACTTACAAACAACTTGTAAAATCAAGCTCTTTTGATGTAGTTTACAAGAAATAAAATTCGAAAGCGACACTCTTTTTCTAAGCTTCTTACGAGTTGGGAGTTACTATACTTTGTGGTGGGAGTCAGTCGTTTCTGCCTTGTCTGGCATCCAGGATCCGTGTGACCTATTTGGACCAGGTTTCACGATCTGCTTCCAATTGCTCTGCCAACTGGAGTCACTGGGCCGACCATCTATGTCCAAATTTTTTAAAGCCACCAATGGAAGCCAGGTCAGACGTGATCAGGGTCCACCCGTTCTTCTTTTGCCCTCCTTGATGCCTCTTCCATGAGTCTTAGGGCTCAACTTGATGGATTTGACGGCGCAGGTATTCTAATGGTCTCCGTTGGACATGACCCAGCCATTGCAAGTGGCGCTTTTTAACGTTGGTAGCGACATCTCTTCTAATTCTGCAGAGTTGGCGAATATGGGAGTTAGATATACGATATTGCTCTCTTGTGTTGAAGCTTCAAGGACCAAGTTCCTGTAGTTCCTTTAAGAATCTAATAAAGCTTCCGGGTGTCATGAGCTCAGGCTGCTTTTTTCAGTCAGGTGGCTGCTTTTTCCCACATTTGTTGACGATCAAGTCGTGTTGAGCGTTTTATTTGCTTACGAAGGTCTTTGATTGCTTCTATGGGCTGATCAGATTCTTACTTTGCCCAACTAAGGAAAGAATTGTGGCAGAGATCCAGTGTTTTCGTTTTGGTTTGTGCTCCCTAGAAACTTCCCAGTTGTCGCCGACATAATTGTCTCGAATGATCCCCATTTATCCGCAAAACTTAATGAATCACAGCTGAGGGCATGTTCGACAATTTCATCCTTGAGTTTACTGCTATCAATGCGAGGTTTTGTTTTATTCTTTCTAGATGCTGCAGGACGAAGGAGAACTTTTGTGATGATCAATCTATGATCTGACCAAGATTATGATCCATTATCTGCTCCCTTATAAGAATGTGAAACTTGAACAAAGCCTCTCCACCGATATCGGTCGAGTATGTAGTCAATTTGGGCTTTGGTAACGCCATCTTTGGAATACAAAGTTAATAGGTGGCTTGACTTATTCTGGAAAGAGTATTGGAAACAGTCATTTGATTCATTAGGGCATAACTGACTAGCCTTTCACCATTTTCGCAACCTTGATCTAATCCAAAGCTACCAAGCATTTTGCTAGTTGTTTCGTCTTTAGGGCTTAAACTTCCATTGAAGTCTACAGCTACAATTAACTAGTCTCTTGAAGCTATAGCTGAAGGCATGGTCTGTAGTAACACGTAAAAATCGTTTTTCGTTTCTTCTAGTGCATCATGCGTAGGAGCATAAGCTAACATTAGAGTTATGTTAGCTGGGATGCCCTTGAATCTAATCCTGGCTAGGCGGGGGAAATTGGTACCCATTCTAGAAGAGCATTTCTGGCTCTTTGGCTTAGTAGAAATCTTACACCGTGGAGTTCCGACTTGTTCTCTACTCTTGAATAGAAGAGACAGAATTGTTGGAGTGAATCAGGGGCAGTAATGACTTTTGTGCTAGAGCCACATATTCTTGTTTTGGATAGAAAGAGTATATTGGTTTTGTATCTTTCCATTTCGTGCGCGAGGAGGACTTTAGTAGTATCATGTTTGGCAGATCACACATTCCAGCAGCCGATGTTCAGTTTTAATTTAGTTTGCCTAATAGTGGTACAGGGTTTATCAGTAGTTATGGTTCGCTTATTTTTCAACTTTGGCAGCATACTCGAAGTCGCGCCGCCTGCCGGGAACGCTGTAGCATGATTGGCTAGCTTACTTCTCGACACCCTTGCCAATACGGGTGCCGTGTCACATACCGGGGACGCCGTAGCCATATTCAAATGTTAAAGTGGTCTAAGATCCATAGATTTTTCATGGGGATCTATTTTACCGCAAGGACCCCAATCTTACGGGTCATCCGGAGCGCGTTTGTCACCATTATGATCAACGTGGAGCCAAATAGTGTTTATACCCCTTCACCACTTTGAGGTGTGCTGACGGGTGTCTTCCACTGCTGTCTTGGGACGGAGGGTTGAGCATCATTAGCTACAATCCCACGACAGCCGTGAGAAATTTAGCCTTAGCTATGATCCTTTAATCCCAATCTAGAAACAGCAGAGGCCTCAGGAGGGGGCCAACCTAGAAACAGTAGAGACTTCAGGAAGGGGACTTGATGGGAATGTTTATTCGATATAACTATTATCTCATCTCGCATTCAATGCGTTATGTAAATTTTTCTACTCCCCTTTTGTAGCTTCTTACGTGTTGGAGTTACTATCCCTTTATCTTACCTAAACTGGGTGTTCAGTGCTTTTGGAAACAAGAAGAACAGTTTTTATTGGACTGTCTTTTTGTCAGTCAGTCGGCCAGTTTGAAACGGATTTGAAAAGAAAGGCGAAGGAGAATTTATCGCACAGTCACATTTTCTGAGTAGCGTACTCGAGGTTTTGTAAAATTTGCTTGGATGGTAGTTGTTCTGACATTTCCTTTGAAATGTCAAGTGCCGATAACAAGCGTAATGTTTCTGTAACCAGACCCAACCGTATAACCGTCAAATGCTGTGAATGTGACTTTAAAACAAATAAAGATTATTTTAAAGAGAGATCAGGTTCATCGTATTCACAATGATCTTGAAGAAGGAATGAAATATGTGATTGTGCCGTTGTTTATAGGCCCTTTTGTTGCGTGAAAGAAGCAAAAGTGAGAAGACAATATTACGGTCACTACAGATTTTGTCAGTGAGTGTATTTTGGTGGCGATAAATGCCTCACCAATTCCTAGGGCCCAGCCACTATCTGATGAAGTCATCGTCATAGTTAGTGGAGATGCCGGCTTACAATCAATATTTTCAGGCATGAAGTTTATTTTTAACACAATATATATATATATATATATATATATATATATATATATATATATATATATATATATATATATATATATATATATATATAGATATACTAGCTGTTGGGGTGGCGCTTCGCGCCACCCCAACACCTAGTTGGTGGGGGCGCTTCGCGCCCCCCCCAAGCCCCCCCGCGCGCGTAAGTCGTTACGCGCCATATTAGTTACGCTCCATTGTAGTTGTGTCCCTATGTCCCACCTGTGAATATAGATAGATATATATATATATATATATATATATATATATATATATATATATATATATATATATGTTTTTAACTACGTAAAACTTGCGAATATACAACATTCTTTGCTGTCCCATTGTCTGTGCATATAAATAGATTGTCAGGTTTACCGACTCTTGAACATGCGACATATAATGGTCCATGGGAAAACAATCCGTATTCAGATCTATACCTCATGATTCTAATGATTGCCCTTGAGCTTTGTTGATGGTGATTGCTAATCGACCATTCCCTGAGTTGCCATCGTCATTTATATATCCCCCTGTGCACCCCGGCGTCCCCTTTGTAGTTATGTCCCTGTGTCCCGGTCGTCATTTATATTCCCTGTGTCCCGGTCGTCATTTGTGTCCCGGTGTTCCAGTCTGTGATTTCTCTTTGAGTGTCCCGGGCGTCATTTATATTCCTTGTGTCCCGGTGTCCCGGTCGTCATTTATATCCCCCTGTGCCCCCCGGCGTCCCCATTGTAGTTGTGTCCCTGTGTCCCGGTCGTCATTTATATTCCCTGTGTCCCGGTCGTCATTTGTATCCCGGTGTCCCGGTCTGTATATACATTCGTTTTTATGGCAGTTGGTATTAACCAAGTGACATATAGCAGTTGCCAATTCTGTCGGTCTGTCTGTCTGTCGGTCTGTCTGTCTGTCGGTCTGTCGGTCTGTCTGTCCCGGTTTTTCTACTTTAGGCACTTCCAGGTAAGCTAGGACGATGAAATTTGGCAAGCGTATCAGGGACCGCACCAGATTAAATTAGAAATAGTCGTTTTCTCGATTTGACCATCTGGGGGGGAGTGGGGGCCCGGTTAATTCGCAAAAAATAGAAAAAATGAAGTATTTTTAACTTATCAGCGGGTATTTGGATCTTAATGAAATTTCATGTTTGGAATGATATTGTGTCTTAGAGCTCTTATTTTAAATCCCGACCGGATCTGATGACATTGGGGGGAGTCGGAGGGGGAAAACCTAAAGTCCCGGTTTTGCTACTTTAGGCACTTCCAGGTAAGCTAGGACGATGAAATTTGGCAAGCGTATCAGGGACCGGACCAGATTAAATTAGAAATAGTCGTTTTCCCGATTTGACCATCTGGGGGGGGGAGTAGGGGCCGGTTAATTCGGAAAAATAGAAAAAATGAAGTATTTTTAACTTATGAGCGGGTGATTGGATCTTAATGAAATTTGATGTTTGGAATGATATTGTGTCTCAGAGCTCTTATTTTAAATCCCGACTGGGTCTGATGACATTGGGGGGAGTTGGAGGGGGGAAACCTAAAATCTTGGAAAACACTTAGAGTAGAGGGATCGGGATGAAACTTGATGGGAAAAATAAGCGCAAGTCCTAGATACATGATTGACATAATCGGAACTTATTTGTTCTCTTTGGGGTAGTTGGGGGGGGGAGTAAGTCTTAAAAATTAGAAAAATGAGGTATTTTCAACTTGCGAACGGGTGATCGGATCTCAATGAAATTTGATGTTTAGAAGGATATCGTGTCTTAGAGCTCTTATTTTAAATCCCGACCAGATCTTGTGATGGGGGCGGGGAGTTGGGAGGGGGAACCTAAAACTTGGAAAACACTTAGAGTGGAGGGATCGGGATGAAAAATGGTGGGGAAAATAAACACAAGTCCTAGATAGATGATTGACATAAACGGAACGGATCCGCTCTCTTTTGGGTAGTTGGGGGGGGGGGTTAATTCTGAAAAATTAGAAAAAATGAGGTATTTTTAACTTACGAACGGGTGATTGGATCTCCATGAAATTTGATTTTTAGAAGGATATCGTGGCTCAAAGCTCTTATTTTAAATCCTGACCGGATCTGGTGACATTGGGGGAAGTTTGGGGTGGGGAGACCTAAAATGATGGGAAACGCTTAGATTGGAGGGATTGGGATGAAACTTGGTTGGAAAAATAAGCAAAAGTCTTGCATACGTAATTTACATAATTGGAACGGATCCGCTCAATTGCGGGGGGGGGGGGGGGTAATTCTGAAAAATAACGTATTTTTAACTTACGAAGGAGTGATCGGATCTTCATGAAACTTCATATTTAGAAGGACCTCGTAACTCTGATATCTTATTTTAAATCTCAACCGGATCAAACGTAATTGGGGGGGGGGGCAGTTGGGGGGACCGGAAATCTTAGAAAATACTTAAAGCGGTGAGATCAGGATGAAACTGGATGGGAAGAATAGAAACCTGTCTAAGATACGTGACTGACATAACTGGACCGGATCTGCTCTCTTTGGTGGAATTGGGAGGGGGGAGGTAATTTTGAAAATTGAGGTATTTGTAACTTACGAAAGGGTGACCAGATCTTAATGAAATTTGATATTTAGAAGGATCTTGTGCTATAAAGTTTAACTTTAGGTTCTGACCTTCTCACAAGTGCCAAATGAGCTCTTGGCTCTTGGCTCTTCTGACCTCGTACCATATGAGCTCTCGGCTCTTCCGACCTCGTCCAAATGAGCTCTTGGCTCTTCCGACCTCGTACCATATGAGCTCTCGTTTAGTTTTGTTTTTCTCCTTTATTTTTTTCCAATATTTTTTTAGTTTTCTTTTTCTCTTATTTTTCAGTTTTTTCCTTTTTTTTAGTTTTTTCTTTTTTAGTTTTTAGTTTTTTTTTGTTTTTTACCTTTTTTTAGTTTTTTAGTTTTTTTAGTTTTTTAGCTTTTTTAGTTTTTTTATTAGTTTTTAGTTTTTTTTTAGTTTTTGCCTTTTTTTTAGTTTTTTCAGTTTTTTTTAGTTTTTAGTTTTTTACCTTTTTTTAGTTTTTTTTAGTTTTTTAGCTTTTTTAGTTTTTTTTCTTTTTAGTTTTTTTTTGTAGTTTTTACCTTTTTTAGTTTTTTTTCTTCTTTTGTATTAGTGTGAAATAATTCAGACGTCATATGCGGACAAACACGACGTCACTCGACAGACAGACAGACAGACATAACCCACAAACAACTTATTTTTATATATATTTATTCATATTTTTTTAGTTTTCTTTTTCTCTTTTATTTTTCAGTTTTTTCCTTTTTTTTAGTTTTTTTCTTTTTTATGGCACTTGGTATTGACCAAGTGACATATAGCAGTCGCCAATTCTGTCGGTCTGTCTGTCTGTCGGTCTGTCGGTCTGTCGGTCTGTCTGTCCCGGTTTTGCTACTTTAGGCACTTCCAGGTAAGCTAGGACGATGAAATTTGGCAAGCGTATCAGGGACCGCACCAGATTAAATTAGAAATAGTCGTTTTTCCGATTTGACCATCTGGGGGGGGGAGTGGGGGCCCGGTTAATTCGCAAAAAATAGAAAAAATGAAGTATTTTTAACTTATCAGCGGGTATTTGGATCTTAATGAAATTTCATGTTTGGAATGATATTGTGTCTCAGAGCTCTTATTTTAAATCCCGACTGGGTCTGATGACATTGGGGGGAGTCGGAGGGGGAAAACCTAAAGTCCCGGTTTTGCTACTTTAGGCACTTCCAGGTAAGCTAGGACGATGAAATTTGGCAAGCGTATCAGGGACCGGACCAGATTAAATTAGAAATAGTCGTTTTCCCGATTTGACCATCTGGGGGGGAGTGGGGGCCCGGTTAATTCGCAAAAAATAGAAAAAATGAAGTATTTTTAACTTATCAGCGGGTATTTGGATCTGAATGAAATTTGATGTTTGGAATGATATTGTGTCTTAGAGCTCTTATTTTTAATCCCGACCGGATCTGATGACATTGGGGGGAGTTGGAGGGGGAAAACCTAAAGTCCCGGTTTTGCTACTTTAGGCACTTCCAGGTAAGCTAGGACGATGAAATTTGGCAAGCGTATCAGGGACCGGACCAGATTAAATTAGAAATAGTCGTTTTCCCGATTTGACCATCTTGGGGGGGGGGAGAAGGGGCCGGTTAATTCGGAAAAATAGAAAAAATGAAGTATTTTTAACTTATGAGCGGGTAATTGGATCTTAATGAAATTTGATGTTTGGAATGATATTGTGTCTCAGAGCTCTTATTTTAAATCCCGACTGGGTCTGATGACATTGGGGGGAGTTGGAGGGGGGAAACCTAAAATCTTGGAAAACACTTAGAGTAGAGGGATCGGGATGAAACTTGATGGGAAAAATAAGCGCAAGTCCCAGATACATGATTGACATAATCGGAACTTATTTGCTCTCTTTGGGGTAGTTGGGAGGGGGGGAGTAAGTCTTAAAAATTAGAAAAATGAGGTATTTTCAACTTACGAACGGGTGATCGGATCTCAATGAAATTTGATGTTTAGAAGGATATCGTGTCTTAGAGCTCTTATTTTAAATCCCGACCGGATCTGGTGATGGGGGCGGGGAGTTGGGAGGGGGAAACCTAAAACTTGGAAAACACTTAGAGTGGAGGGATCGGGATGAAACATGGTGGGAAAAATAAACACAAGTCCTAGATAGATGATTGACATAAACGGAACGGATCCGCTCTCTTTTGGGTAGTTGGGGGGGGGATTAATTCTGAAAAATTAGAAAAAATGAGGTATTTTTAACTTACGAATGGGTGATTGGATCTCCATGAAATTTGATTTTTAGAAGGATATCGTGGCTCAAAGCTCTTATTTTAAATCCTGACCGGATCTGGTGACATTGGGGGAAGTTTGGGGTGGGGAGACCTAAAATGATGGGAAACCCTTAGATTGGAAGGATTGGGATGAAACTTGGTTGGAAAAATAATCAAAAGTCTTGCATACGTAATTTACATAATTGGAACGGATCCGCTCAATTGCGGGGGGGGGGGGTAATTCTGAAAAATAAGAAAAATAACGTATTTTTAACTTACGAAGGAGTTATCGGATCTTCATGAAACTTCATATTTAGAAGGACCTCGTAACTCTGATATCTTATTTTAAATCTCAACCGGATCAAACGTAATTGGGGGGGGGGGCAGTTGGGGGGACCGGAAATCTTAGAAAATACTTAAAGCGGTGAGATCAGGATGAAACTGGATGGGAAGAATAGAAACCTGTCTGAGATACGTGACTGACATAACTGGACCGGATCTGCTCTCTTTGGTGGAATTGAGAGGGGGGAGGTAATTTTGAAAATTGAGGTATTTGTAACTTACGAAAGGGTGACCAGATCTTAATGAAATTTGATATTTAGAAGGATCTTGTGCTATAAAGTTTAACTTTAGGTTCTGACCTTCTCACAAGTGCCAAATGAGCTCTTGGCTCTTGGCTCTTCCGACCTCGTACCATATGAGCTCTCGGCTCTTCCGACCTCGTCCAAATGAGCTCTTGGCTCTTCCGACCTCGTACCATATGAGCTCTCGGCTCTTCCGACCTCGTCACAAGTGCCATATGAGCTCTTAGCTCTTGTTAGTATGTTCTTTTTAGTTTTTTTTGTAGTTTTTACCTTTTTTAGTTTTTTTTTTAGTTTTTTTAGTTTTTTAGCTTTTTTAGTTTTTTTATTAGTTTTTATTTTTTTGTAGTTTTTGCCTTTTTTTATTTTTTTCAGTTTTTTTTAGTTATTAGATTTTTACCTTTTTTAGTTTTTTTTAGTTATTAGATTTTTACCTTTTTTAGTTTTTTTTAGTTTTTTAGCTTTTTTAGTTTTTTTTTCTTTTTAGTTTTTTTTGTAGTTTTTACCTTTTTTAGTTTTTTTCTTCTTTTGTATTAGTGTGAAATAATTCAGACGTCATATGCGAACAAATATGACGTCACCTGATCCACACACAGATCCACACACAGACAACTTATTTTTATATATATAGATATATTATTGCAATATGTAATAGGTTTATTTTTCCTATTTCTGATATTTGGGGTTCGATTTAACAGTAAAACTGGAAATGCTTTTCTTCAACAAATTGTTTTACTTGACGAATAACAATGCAGATTCCTTTCTTCCCTTGCCTTTTTTTTCTTTCCTACTCCTTGTATTTTTTTCCTTTCATTTTTGCCCTTTTTCTTCCTGCTAATTTCCCCCCTTCCCCCCAAAGTACAAAGTCCCCCCCCCTAATGAATAGAGCCTTGGGATGCCTCTTCTGCAACATTTTAAGAGCGGTTTAACTATTAAGTTGAAACTACAAGACATGTCGAGGTGAATGCAGAAAATTGGTCGTACGGCTGTCAGCCCCCTCCCATACTCCTTTTGTTACCCTCACTCCAAAAGTATTTGATCAGAATTTTTATTTAGAATTTTAATTAGATACATTGTTCAAAATAGTCTAAAGCTCAAATAACTGTGCCTGTGAGGATGACATAATCTCCAACAGCTTCCAAACATAATCTCCACACTCGGTGTTCGTGCTGACTGTCAGAAGGAAGTATCATTAATATGTAAGGAACGGCCGAGGGTATAAAATTGGAAATTTCAGGGGATGAATGCAACGTCCCCCACAGCCCCCACGTCAATTTGGCTATTACGCAATTTTTGCTTTTTCCATGCAAAATTTATCTTTAGGAAAAGGGGGAACATTTGATTCTAGGTGTGTTCGAAAAGGCTAAGTGTTTTAAGGTAAAACTGCGAGGAATGTTGAGAAGCCTGTCAAACTAGATCATAAGATACTATATACATCAAGCTTATCAAAAAGGCGTATCTGGATTATCTGAATGAGAGCTTAGGTACTAAATTTAATCTTTCAGGGTATGTTGAGGATGATGCGACCAGAGGGAAGTGGTCAGAGGGCAACCCGTTCCTCTCCCATTCCTTTTTTAGTTGCCTTTCCTCCAAAGGTATCTTATCAAAATTGTGGGATTAACATCTTGTTTAAAATAGTCGAAAAGTAAAATAGCTATACCTCCGGGGATGGCGTAACCCTCACAGCCCTTCGGGCAAGTGTTATAACTAATAAAAGTTGCCCTTTCTTATACAAAAAGCTGGCTATTGGGAAAAGGGGGCATTTTTGATCCCGAGTCTGCAAACAGGCCTAAGGAAATTAAGCTAAAACGTTTAAAAAGTTTTGAGGGAAACGACAAACAAAATCAGAACAGGGTTGTCATAAGGACACAGTAGCAATATCTAAGGAATGGCTAGGTGTATTAAGTTGAAACTATAAAGGTGTGTTGAGAGGCACGTGGAAAAAAAAACATTTTATACAAAACAGTCTTAACGTCTAATATCAATGCTTCTGCGGATGTCATGCCCCCTCAGCCCCCCTAGTGCAAGGAATGTAAGTTATGCAATTGTTCCATTTTTTACATGCAGAACATTTTATTGGGAAAAAGGGGAATTTTTTTACTGGGTCTGTCCGAGAAGACCAAGGATACTAAGGTGAAAAATTTTGGAAAATTTTGTGGGGTATGTTGAGGTAAAACAATGGAATTGTCTTCATCATATCAGAGACGATCGATCAATTGGACAGCTTCACTTACCTAGGTAGTATTATTAGTAAAGAAAGTAGATGCAGTGAGAACGTTAAAAGTAGAGCAGCGCAGCTAAGGCCTTAATTGTTTGAAACAATTTTGGAAGAATAGTACAATTTTATGGTACTGAAGCGTGCCCGCTCCCAAAAATGGAGGAGAATTTGCTAGATGCTTTCCAGATTGCCAACGGATTGTTTTGGGTTGCTGACTAACTGACCGTATTTGAGACAGTAGGCTGTGCAAAAAGTTTGGTTCAATCCCGCTATCTAGCTATAAGATAAGCCTCGCCAGAGATACAAACACATAAGTTGGAGTTTTTTTTTCTACAATTTACAAATGCACTTCGTATGGCTAATGAATTAGAGTCAGGATTGAAGACACGATTTTTGAATTTGGGAACGTGGAAAACGAAAAACACATCCGCGTCCCATGATCCTTTGAGAAACGCTAGTCAGTGTTGTTCTGGAGTACGCTTAGACTATGTTTGATTGCAATATGGCATAAAAAAAAAATACAACTTAGAGTGCCATTTAAGAATTGAGTGTTTTCAGTAGATTTTTGTTTCGACTTCTTCATCTTCCATGTTTAAAAACCATGAAAGGTATTTTTTTTTTAACCTTCTGATACAAGTTTGTGCTACGAAGCAAACCTCAGACCTTTTTTTTTGGGGGGGGGCGGAGGGGCTCTTCTTACGCCTCTCTAATGGATTTTGGTTGAAGATCACCTTCGACAACTTACATGGGTTCCTATAATTGCACTCAAAATATAGAGTAACATGACAAAGTTTGAACTTGATTAGCTGGGTTTAAATAAGCTCCACATAAACTTCTAATAAATCTGAGCCAAAGGGTCGAAAAAGAGGAAAAAAATAGTATTAGTGACCCTTCCTAGTTTTATTGATAAATTAGAAAAGACTTTAGTAAAAAATGGTTCTAAATGATTTTTTTTCAGAAATTTAATGGGTGGAACATCAAGGCCATTCGATGTGTCTTTAAATTTGTATTCCAAATATACTAATTGCTACCCCTTAAATGAACCTACTCCCTCCCCCACCTAATTGGGTTACATACAATTTCATAGAAACTGCTGATGAAAATGATAATCTAATAAATCTGACAAAAATAATAACAAAGATGCAATGTAAGTAAGTGCTGATAGTAAATAAAGCCACAAAAAAAAAAAATGTTAACATTTGGATACAAAGGAGTGAATTCTGCGTTCAAGCTAGTTCCTGAAGAATCTTGATGTGGGTGTTAGCCGTGCCCTTTTAATGGTTTATGCAAATTGCACGGTGTAAACTAGCGTGGGTAAAAAATAAGTTTTTGCAAAGGTAGGTGACATATTATTTTGATAAAGTCAGGATAGGAAAGAAAGCCAGACCCAAACGTCAACCGGACAGAAGCTGAGTTATCGGATCCGGTTATGAATTCTACTAGTAATTCGGATACGAGCGTTAATGCGGACTGCCAGAAAACGAATGCAGAGAATATCATTAAAATTTTGAAAATTGTCTAATCTATAAATGCGAATATGGAAACTCTAAAGCAGAGTGTACTTGAAATTCAGAACGATTTGGGTAGAGTTAAAAGTCGTGTTATGGAGCTAGACAATAAAAGTAGTTCAACGGACAATGAAATTGCAACAGTAAAATCGGAATTTCTAGCTCTGCAAAGTATTGTAAAAGCCCAGTCACAGCTGATTAAGAAATGCAATGGGAAAATGAATGTGGTTGTGTCCCAGTCTCTTGTTGATGAAAATCGGAACAAATTGCATAATTTGCTGTTTTGGGGCCTTAATGGTGTACCCTTGAATGAGGCTGCATCTCGGGTATCCGAGGAGATTGTAGCTGGTTTGTCACTCCCAACTGACAAGTTGCCACCATTCACTGTGGTTCGCTGTTCCAAGAATTTTGTTAAAATTAGGGTGGACAGTGTCCAGGCACGTTTCTTGATTCTAAGTAATGCGAAAAATTTAAAAGGGAAAGAGTTCGGTGTTTATAAGTGTGTTTTTATTAGTGATGATGTCTCACCACGTGTACGGGTTTTGCGGAAAGAATTACTTGGGTTACGTAAGCGTTTGGCGGATAAAGGTGTGGAATGCTGGGTACCTCCTACCCTACCACCCAGCATCTCTGTTAAAAAGGACAACCGTGTTATTAAAGTGCCTTGGTATAATGCTTAGAGTTTGTTG